>NC_080397.1:54347500-54648467 GCF_030265065.1 Corythoichthys intestinalis | reverse complement strand
TCTTCAACATGCTTCTCCCCCCAGTACCACAAATGTAAAACTATGATTACAAACTAACTATAAAATGTACATAATTACACATATTATAAAGGCTAGTTGCAAACTGTAGAAGTGCTGGCTGTCTCGGTATCTGTCGGCTTTGTTTCGAGTTTTTTTTTTTTTTTTACGCGACGCGTTGTGCTGTAATTCCAAGTGCTTCCTTGTTGAATTCGAGGTCGAGTATATAGTGGTCGACAGTCTTTCTGAGCCAGCGCAGAGTTTGCAATGCACGGAGATATTTTTGTCATTTTTACTGGACGGATATGTGAAGTAATGGCTGTATCTCCAGTGAGCAAATTTAGCCGTTTGTTGTATCTCTCCGGCTCCTTTACTGTTGTTAGCATCCTGATAGGTATAGCCAGGCTATGTGGCAGACGGCGCGCATACAGCATGGTAATACACGTGACTCGTTTTTTTTCCCGATGAGAAAACGTGAGCTGTGATGTCACTCCCAAACTCAAGAGCAGTATTTTCTATTCAAATGCTCTTCGTACATGACTACAGTATTCTTCATTCTACATACAGTATGAGGCAACAACAAAATAGTAACGCACAGGCACTGAGGAAACTAAATTTAATCAGATTACATGCTTGGAAAATGAACGCGTTAGATTGCTCGTTACTGAAAGAAAGTAATCAGATTACAACGTTACCGACAACACTGGTTTGAAGTCATGTCCTTTAACTTTGAATATTATGTATTTTTTTATTCCCCAATGGCAGGTCTGATGGATCAGGCCTATGAACAACTAAAAGATGCTACATATCTGTTTGGGAGAGTATGTGATGATCTCCATCCCGAGGCATGTTATTGCCACAGCCAGCTGGCCAAGCTGGCATTTCTGCTGGGGAAAACTGCTGAGGTACAGTAGGTTGTATTCTGACTACGATGAGACCTTTCTTTTGGAATAAAAGAAGCGATTCGTTATAATAAGTATTTTTGTTTTTGTATACTGGACAGAAATATGCATGCAACACAGCGTTCTTTTTCTCCAATTTTTATAAGCAGAACTAAAATAATCAAACTTTTAATCAACTGGAAAGTCCTACTTCTCATAAATTACCATATTGGCCCGAATACAAGACGGTGTTTTTTGCATTGAAATAAGACTGAAAAAGTGGGGGTCGTCTAGACATTATACCCATTCACGACGCTAGATGGCGCCAGATATCATTGAAGCGATGTTCTGTCATGACAGATCTCAGCTACTCTCAAGTTTAACCAGTTTGCATTATTTTATTGCAATGTTTTTCCTTATTCAGATTTGTTTCAAGACAACAGTTACAGTTAGACTTCACTTTGATGGTTAATGCAGTTATTGCAATTTTGTTGTTTTATCACAATAGATTGGTTTATTTACATTTCAAAAACCAGAAGCCATTCATTTAAGAATGTGCTTGCACTTTAGTTTACATATTTAAATGTTCTAATATTAAGATTTGAATTAGGCAAAATAATATGCTTTTTCTCTCAAATATATTGTTATAATCATTTGTTTCAGATGTACTGTAATTATTTTCTGTATAAAAATTAATTTGGTGTTCAAAAATTTTTTTTTCCAAACTTCAGTCTTGAAAAAGACTCGTCTTATAATCAGGGCTGTCTTATATTCGGGCCAATACGGTACTCCGCAAACTGCCTAACTGGGTGACTGTGCCGCAGTTGGTAAATCGAGTTGTCCTGGGACTGAAGGGTCAGCGGATTAATTCTCGCCTATGATTGCCCTCTGTCAAAGTGCCCAATGGGTTGGCAGCACCTTGCATGGCAGCAGCACCATTGGTGTGTGAATGTGTGTGTGAAAGGGTAAATGTGTATAGCGCTTTGGGCATTGTAACAATGTAGATAAATGCACTACATAAGTACTCTCCAATTACCTTCAATTTTAAGTACGCTGCGCTCCTGTGTATCTACGTACCTATGCTACTGTAATTTGCGGACTATAAGTATAAGTCCAGTGCGGCTCATTTGTTTGAATTATTTGGGTTAAAAGGTAACACTTTATTTGACAGCGGCGTCATATGACTGTCATAAGATCGTCATAATTATGATATGACACTATCACGGGCATTACTGAATTCTTATGACGGATGTCATTAAGTGTCCATTTATGTCCATTTCTGATCTTTTACATCCATTCAAAAGTGAGACAATTTTCCGGATGACACTAAATGACATCTGTTATAAGCATTCATTATTGCTCATGACAGAGTCATTTCATAATTATAATCGTCTTATGACAGTTTTATGACGCCACTGTCAAATAAAATGTTACCAAATACCGTAACTAGCTATTGATGAAACAACTGGTACAGTAACTGAAGAAATAATCAGCATAGAACACGAATCTGCATCTGTAGCGATGCAATGCATGCTAAGAGGCATGTTGAATGATAACAGTGTTGCCACAGGTGGCAGCAGAGGGTGACTGTCTCTCCGAAGGGAGCAGTGATGACCATATGATGCTTCATGGTGGTTCATTTGATCTTATGACAGTCTTATGATGCCGCTGTTAAATTATGTGTTACTGTTTTTTCTCCCCATCATTTTGAATCCAGCGGTTTCTAATCTAGTGCAGCTTATTTGTGGATTTATTTGGGTTAATAGATAACAGTTTATTTGACAGCGGCAACATATGACTGTCATAAGATCGTCATAATTATGATATGACACTATCATGGGCATTACTGAATTCTTATGACAGATGTCATCCACCAAATTGTCACTAACTCCATTTATGTCCATATCTGATCTTTTACATCCATTCAAAAGTGAGATAATTTGCCGGATGACACTAAATGACATGTGTTATAAGCATTCATTAATGCTCATGACAGAGTCATATCATGATTATAATGGTCTTATGACAGTCTTATGTCGCTGCTGTCAAATAAAGTCTTACCAAATGCCATAACTAGCCATTAATTAAACATCTGGAACAGTAACCGAAGAAATAATTAGCACAGAACATGAATCTGCATCTGTAGCGACACAATGCATGCTTGGAGGCATGTTGGATAACAACAGTGTTGACTGACAGCAGAGGTTGACTGTCTCTCCCAAGGGAACAGTGATGGCCATATGATGCTTTTTGAAGCAATGAAGCTTTGCAGTCAATTGGTTCAAAGCTTAATGGTGGTTCATTTGGTCTTATGACTGTCTTATGATTCCGCTGTTAAATAAAGTGTTACTAGTTTTTTTCCCCTCATTTTCAATCCTGCGGTTTATGGTCCAGTGCAGCCTATTTGTGGATTTATTTGGGTTAATAGGTAACACTTTATTTGACAGCGGCGTCATAAGACTGTCATAAGATCATCATAACTATGATATGACACTATCATGGGCATTACTAAATTATTATGACGGATGTCATTAAGTGTCATCCACCAAATTATGCCACTAACTCCATTTATGTCCAGTTCTGATCTTTTACATCCATTCAAAAGTGGAATAATTTGCCGGATGACACTAAATGACATCTGTTATAAGCATTCATTAATGCTCATGACAGTCATGTCATAATTATAATCGTCTTATGACGCTACTGTCAAAAAAAGTGTTACCAAATACCGTAACTAGCTATTGATGAAACAACTGGAACAGTAACTGAAGAAATATTCAGCACAGAACATGAATCTGCATCTGTAGCGATGCAATGCATGCTTGGAGGCATCTTGGATGATAACAGTGTTCAGAATTTATTCCACCAGTGTAAATTTAATTGTATTATTGAGAGAAATAAGTACTCCCTTTAAATTTAGTTAATATTTCGCACTTTCTTGTAAAAAATAAATAAATAAATAAATAAAAAAGCAGCTTAAGAGCAGCTTTTTTGTTGTATGGGCATGTTTCCATCTTTCCTTTTGAATCATAAGGATATTTTGAATAAATAATGGACATAAATTTGTTTGGCTACTTTTTTAATCAGTACAGCACGATGCATCGATAATTGTGATAATCGCGATAACCGCGATCATCGTCAATATCGCGATCTTCGTTCAAAAATTGAATCGTAGCACCCTGAATCGTAATCGAATCGAATCGTGGGGTGCCTAAGATGGCACACCCCTATGATACAGTGAGGACAGCTGTGGCTTATAGTCCAATGCGGCTCATCTATTAACAAATGCCGTTTTTATTGTCAAATTTGGTGGGTGGCAGCTTATAGACAGGTGTACCTTATAGTCCAAAAATTACTCTATGTGCTTCCACAGTTTGCTGATATCCAAAGGAGCACGCATGTGATTGTAACTATTATAACCAAGCTCTCTGTATCAGAGTGCAATCATCAAATTCACTGGTACTGTGCTAGATGTAACAACATGGGAGTGGATTTTGTTGTTTAAAAATCTTTCTTTGTTCCAAAGGCCCGCAGTGTCCAACTGAGAGCAGTAGTCATCAGTGAGAGGGTCCTTGGGTTTGACCACCCCAACACTATCCACCAATATGTAAGCACATACATACTTTTTTTCCCACCCATTCTTTGTTGTCAAATCATGCAAATACTACATTGAACTAGAAACTGCAATATCTGGAAAAATTAGGATGAAGCTTTGCTATGGTAGATACACATCTTGGGGGACATTTCGGGGACATGTCCTGTTGCATGGCTGTCAATGGCATCCACTTACAGTGGTTCAAATAAGTATTTAGTCAACCACTAATTGTGCAAGTTTTCCCACTTGAAAATATTAGAGAGGTCTGTAATTGTCAACATGGGTAAACCTCAACCATGAGAGACAGTATGTGGGGAAAAAAAAAACAGAAAATGAAACCAAATATGAAGATGAAACCAAAAGACTTTTTGGTAGAAACACGGGTTCTTGTGTTTGGAAGAGAAAGAATACTGAATTGCATCCGAAGAACACCATACCCACTGTGAAGCATGGGGGTGGAAACATCGTGCAAAAATCTTGGCCTCCATGTTGTATCCATACACAGTAGCGTAACTTTACATTCAAATCGTCAGGTAATTTTTGGCCAACTGCCCGTTTTTCGGCAAAAAAGTATTAATTTAGACATTTCTGCGTCTATATAAAAACAAAAATTCACCTTTTACGTGTTTTATTTTATGTAACATTTCAATCTAAAAACAACGAGGCCCAGCTACTCAGTGTTCTGTCAAATTTTGCACCGCAATCAAAAATTGCAACTTTGCGCTTAATGTTAAAAATGGCTGCGAATGCAGCGGTTCCAAAGTAAACACTACAAACTTTCTTTAAAGAAAGGAATATTAATTTATGCTTGATCATGGACGGACATGTAGAAAAAGTTCTTCTCCGATGCATGTTAGCTGCACACATCAACTGCACGCCGCTCTCTCACTGTTAATGTTTTTGCCGTGTCGTTAAGCATTAATTTACGCAATTTTAGTGTTGCACATGTATGTTTATGATGTAACTTGTTTATTTAGCACATTTGGATAATATTCGGAGTCCAGCTGAATGTAAAACAGGGCTTATTCACCGCCACAAAAGCTTTGGGAGTAAAATATGGTGAAAAATTGTGTTGAGGCAATAGTAACATCGGAATTCAACAAAAATAAGTTGCGATTGAACATGAAAAAATGCAAATTGTTCTTTTGTTGAGTAAAATTAAGATGATTCTGCATGCTTTCCTCAAGTATCAAGTTTCTGATGTGAAAATTGAGTGACATACAGTGGGGCAAATAAGTATTTAGTCAACCACCAATTGTGGTTCACCTACTTAAAAAGATTAGAGAGGCCTGTAATTGTCAACATGGGTAAACCTCAACCATGGGAGACATAATGTGGAAAAAAAAAACAGAAAATGAAACCAAATATGAAGAAGATGAAACCAAAAGACTTTTTGGTAGAAACACAGGTTCTTGTGTTTGGAGGAGAAAGAATACTGAATTGCATCCGAAGAACACCATACCTTCTGTGAAGCATGGGGGTGGAAACATCGTGCTTTGGGGCTGTTTTTCTGCAAAGGGACCAGGACGACTGATCTGTGTAAGGGAAAGAATGAATGGGGCCAAGCAATAACGGAGGCCAAACGCTTTCTGTAACTCTTCACAGGCTTTTCACACACTGTTGCTGGGATTTTGGCCCATTCCTCCATGCAGATCTCCTTTAGAGCAGTGATTTTTTGGGGCTGTGGTTGGACAACACGGACTTTCAACTCCCTCCTCATCCCGTGGCGTCTAAATGATAACAAAAACCGTGAGCAAAAATCCCAAAACCACACGGGGGGACCTAGTGAATGACCTACAGAGAGCTGGGACCAGAGTAACAAAGGCTACTATCAGTAACACAATGCGTCGCCAGGGATTCAAATCCTGCACTGCCAGACGTGTCCCCCTGCTGAAGCCAGTACACGTCCAGGCCCGTCTGCGGTTCGCTAGAGAGCATTTGGATGATCCAGAAGAGGACTGGGAGAATGTGTTATGGTCAGATGAAACCAAAATAGAACTTTTTGGTAGAAACACAGGTTCTCTTGTAAGCCTGTCGCAATATGCAATAATTCCATTTATCGCGCGGTATATAAAAAGACGGTAATTTTCCTGCTGCGATTTATCGCCTCGCGTGCACGTGCACGTTTGTCACGTGCGTGTGTGTGTGCATGACGCACGCGCTTGCGCCAGATGTGTGGCAGACGTGCTTGACAGCGCTGTTTAAAGTTCAGCTTCCTTGCACCACTCTGTTTTATTGACTTCTGGGTATGTTCGTTTTATACATTTGTGTTTGAGTGACCGTCATTTAATGGATGGAGGCAGGGCCGAGTGCACTGTCGGCGCACAGCAATGAGCGAGCGGAATGAGGAAGAGGACGAACCAGTCTGCAAAATGTTTCTGGAGGTTGTTTCAACAAAGATGACCAACAGAATAAATCTACATGCTCAGTTGAAACACTATCATCCTCTCCAGTTTTTACTGCTTAGTAAGAAAACTGCATGACAATTAGAGATATTCGCTTGATGTGAGAAATACAGACGACACTGCGCAAAATAGAAGTCCGCGACATTGCTGAAGAAATGAGACCGTTTTACCTCTGTTAAATGATATTTGATACCTTTGGGAGCCAAATTTTTGTTACTGCTGCTTAATTAATCTATTTTTCTCTGTTGTTGTTGAAGTGCAATTACTTTATACCTATGTGCCTAAATGCTTCAGTTATTAAGTGCAATTTTATTTTTTCTTGAAAAAAAGACATTTATTATGTGTTTCTGTGCGGTATTAATATAGTTGTCTTTTACTTGAAAGAGGCATGCTCTATTGTTTTTAGATGTGATTTCTTAAAGGGTATTTTTTAATTTAAAAGTAAACTTTTATTGCGTTGAAATGGGTGTATTTGATCTATTAATAGATACTGTATTCTCACTGTGTTATTGTAAATCGGTTAAAAGGGGACAGGACTTGATAAGCATATGCTTCTCTCGTCAGCCCTTTTCTTCGTTTTTTTCGGGTTGCTCATATCACATCTTGCAACTGTCAATGATACTGATGATGATGACAATAAATAAATAAACGCTAAAAAAAAAAAAAAAAAAATGGGGGGGGGGGGGGCGCAATAATATCGCATATTGCAATAATTTATTAGAAAATGTATCGCCCACTAAAATTTGTTATCGCGACAGGCCTATTCTCTTGTTTGGAGGAAAAAGAATACTGAATTGCACCATACCCACTGTGAATCATGGGGGGGGTGGGGGGGACATCATGCTTTGGGACTGTTTTTCTGCAATGGGACCAGGACGACTGATCTGTGTAAAGGAAAGAATGTATGGGGCCATGTATCGAGAGATTTTGAGTGAAAATCTCCTTCCATCAGCAAGGGCATTGAAGATGAGACGTGGCTGGGTCTTTCAGCATGACAATGATCCCAAACACACAGCCAGGGCAACAAAGGAGTGGCTTCGTGAGAAGCATTTCAAGGTCCTGGAGTGGCCTAGCCAGTCTCCAGGTCTCAACCCCATAGACAATCTGCGGAGGGAGTTGAAAGTCCGTGTTGCCCAACGACAGCCCCAAAACATCACTACTCTAGAAGAGATCTGCATGGAGGAATGGGCCAAAATACCAGCAACAGTGTGTGAATAGCTTGTGAAGAGTTACAGAAAATGTTTGGCCTTCGTCATTGCCAACAAAGGGTACATAACAAAGTATTGAGATGAACCTTTGGTATTGACCAAATACTTATTTTCCACCATGATTTGCAAATAAATTCTTTAAAAATCAAACAATGGGATTTTCTGTTTTTTTTCCCCACATTCTGTCTCTCATGGTTGAGGTTTAACCATGTTGACAATTACAGGCCCTTTCTAATATTTTCAAGTGGGAGAACTTGCACAATTAGTGGTTGATTAAATACTTATTTGCCCCACTCTATTTGGGCACCAGTTGAATATCAATGGACTGTAACGGTAAGCTGTCAAAAATGACAACCTCCTACAGTATGTTTTCCTGCCATTGAAAATGAAGGGGAAATGAAAGTTTCTGGCAAATTCTGTATACAAATTTTATGCCCCTTACCGTCCTTAAATTTTTTATGTGTAAGTTATGCAATTTGGTCAAAAATGGTAGGAATACAGTGATCCCTCGGTACTTCGCGCTTCAAACTTCGCGCCCTCAGCCCATTGCGGATTTTTTTTCTATTTAAATAATAATAATAAGTAAATGCAGTATTTTATTTTGCTATCCCGATTCGATCACGTAGTCTCTCACTCTCGCTCCTGTCGCTTTTCTTGGTCAGTCAGTGCATTGGAGTTGCTTATGAAAGTTAACAATGATTGATAGACGTTAAGATTTGATCTTGCAAAAGACGATTGGAAGCCGAAACTTCAAAGCGCCGCATGCGTCAATCATTGTTCAACTTGTTAAACAGTTGTCGTGGCAACTCATTATGTGTAAGTGAGCAGCTTGAGCGGATTTGAGAGGACTCAGTCAATGAACCATGAATAAATACAAGCATCTTTCTACTTTACTTTTGTTTAAAAATAATTCGGGGGGACAGTAACATATTTAAAACTTATAATTATTACATTTGAAGCGCTTAAATACTATTTATTAAAATAGTAGGGCTGTCAAACGATTAAAATTTTTAATCGAGTTAATTACAGCTTAAAAATTAATTAATTAATCGCAATTAATCGCAATTCAAACCATCTATAAAATATGCCATATTTTTCTGTAAATTATTGTTGGAATGAAAGATAAGACACAAGATGGATATATACATTCAACATACATGTATAAGGACTATTTGTTTATTATAACAATAAATCAACAAGATAGCATTAACATTATTAACATTCTGTTAAAGCGATCCATGGATAGAAAGACTTGTAGTTCTTAAAGGAAAAATGTTAGTACAAGTTAGAGAAATTTTATATTAAAACCCCTCTTCATGTTTTCGTTTTAATAAAATTTGTAAAATTTTCAATCAAAAAATAAACTAGTAGGCCGCCATTGTTGATGTCAATAATTACTTACACAATGCTCCTGGGTGCTGAAGCCTATAAAATCAGTCGCACCCAAGCGCCATCAGAGGGTGGCAAAACTCCATAAAACACAACAAATGAGCGTTTCACTGTGTACTGTCATTTAAATCTCTCTGAGTGGGGCATCTGCGTTAATTGCGTCAAATATTTTAACGTGATTAATTTTAAAAAGTAATTAAGGCCTGTTAACGCGATAATTTTGACAGCCCTATAAAATAGTTAATACTACAGTAGCTACTTCTCAGTTTTTTAATCATCACGGCGGGTTCTGGTCTTTTTTTTTTTTTTTTTTTTTTAAAGCCTGTGTTTAAGTGCGAATGGAAAATTTTTGGGGGTCGTTCAAAAAACATCCTGCGTCGTGCGAAAATTCCGGACATTTTGATATTTGAATGGTGAGGGTCGGTCAAATGGTTTGGGCTGTGTGGCGCAGTGGCGCCTCCGGAAATCTTTCATAGGGGTGGCCAGATGGGGCCACTTAAAATCTTGGGGTGGCCAAAACTAAAAGCCATAATTTCAGGTTTTCATTATATTATTGCAGTAAAAAGGTCAGGGGAAAACTATCAGAAAGACTTAAGGACACGGCTACTGATATACTTTGGTGTATTGTGTAATATTTGATGTTACTAATGATTTAATGTGCATAGTCCATAACTGTCCAGTCAACATTTTGAGTTCCACAACAATTCTGTTTGTATTGTGTTATGTATATATTAGGCATAAGGTGTACATTTAACAAGGGGTGTCAAAAGATTAAAATTTTTAATCAAGTTAATCACAGCTTAAAAATTAATTAATTGTAATTAATCGAAATTCAAACCATCTCTAAAATATGCCATATTTTTCTGTAAGTTATTGTTGGAATGGAAAGATAAGACGGATATATACATTCAAAATACTGTGCATAAGTACTGTATTTGTTTATCATAACAATAAATCCACAAGATGGCATTAACGTTATTAACATTCTTTCTGTGAAAGTGATCCACGGATGGAAAGACTTGTGATTCTTAAAGGATAAATGTGAGTTTGTTTTGTATATTGTGACTAAATATTGTCATCTCGTCTATTTGTCGAGCTTTCAGTAAATGATACTGTAGCGACTTAACTGTTCTGCCCAAATGCATGATGGAAAGTGGCGCAACCATGACTGTGTGTGGTGGCTGCAAATGCTATATCTTCTCTGCGCTAGGTACACTACAGGGTGTTAAGAAAAAGATCAACTCCTGTCATTCGTCCCCACGTCGCTTCCCACAATATTTATAGTTACTGTGGGAGAGATGACAAAGCTTTTGCCAATTAAAAGCACAGCCCCAATGAATGCTTGTATCTACTCCACTCACTTGACACTGCCACTTATCTCTGTATATAAGTAAAATGGCGCCATTGTAGGCTGTTTGCGGCAATGCGTGAGTGAGTCGTACCGCGAATGTGTTAATTGCGATAAATATTTTCACGTGATTAAAAAAATTAATTACCGCCCGTTAACGCGCTAAATTTGACAGCCCTACATTTAACAAAAGAAAATAAATGCATTCATTTGGGATGAAATGCATAACTGATGCTACAACAATCTAACGATATACAGGCAAGCGGGTTGGCCAGTGGGGTGGCCAACCAATTTATAGGGGTGGCGCCACTGGTGCGGCGGTCCGAAGAAACGCCATTAAAAAAAAAACAACTAAGGAATTCTACTATCTGGGCCTTGCAAAGCACCATCTAACAACCGCTCTCACTCTTTATAGATGTAAATAATCTATTGATATGTTATTACAGTGACAAAGTTATGTCATAAGCTCAAAATGTTTTTGCTTCTGTTTATGTAGGCCCTTTTAGCTGTATATGTTTGTGCTGGAGGTGAGACCAACCTGGCCCAGAAGTGTCTGCTTAGAGCACGTCTACTTCTGCTAACCATCCATGGAGAGGACCACCCGTACATTGCCAGGCTAGATGTAGGTTAAACAAAACAATGTTATTATTAACATATAACAATTCTAAACATTCTTAACATTATATTTCTTTCAGAGTTGTCTTGGCTTGCTGTTAACTGGCGACCAAGCGGGGAAGTACCTAAAAAATGCCCTCAGACTCAATGCTTCCTTCTTTGGCCCAACAAATTTGCACACTGCCCTGACGTAAGATGTCGTTTTCACCATTCTTTAACCAACTGTTTGGCCAAACTTCTAACATTGTTTTCTTCTTTCCTGTGCAGTCAGCATTTGGTGTCCCAGTGGCTGTGCAGCAAAGGAGACTACCGAGGTGCCATGAATCACGAAAAAGAGGCCCTCGCTGCTTTTACCTCATTGGTCAGCATTATTTTCTCAGTGAACGCAATCAGAATTTGTCAGATTTAATTTTATATCATTTCTCCTCCGCAGTTTGATGAGGATCATCCTCAGACACGATGCAGTAAAGAGTTTCTGTGCACAATAACCAAGCAGGCAGTGCAGGTAGAACGCTCCCTCAGACAGGCTGGACCAAAAGCCACAGAACAAACAGTGGAGGTAAGAAGTAAGCCTGCCGCGATATGCAATAAGTCAGTATATCGCATGTTAAATGAAAATGAGGGTGGTAATTTTCCCGGCTGCGCTTTCTCGCCACGTACGTGCGTGCGTGTTGTTGTGTGTTGATTGTAGGGCTGCAGCTATCGAATATTTTAGTAATCGACTGAAAATTCTATCGATTAATCGAGTAATCGGATAAAACATATTTTCAGGTGAAGAGCAATTATAAATATACTAGGGCTGTCAAACGATTAAAATTTTTAACCGAGTTAATTACAGCTTAAAAATTAATTAATCGTAATTAATTGCAATTAATCGCAATTCAAACCATCTATAAAATATGCCATATTTTTCTGTAAATTATATATATATTCTAGGGCTGCAGCTATCGAATATTTTTGTAGTTGATTAATTGATGGACTAGTGGGTTCGAATAATCGAGTAATCGGATAAGGAACATGAAAAATTAAAATACCTGAGCTGAGCCTCAAACAGTATAAATTTTTAAAAAATAGGATCTATGTAAAACAAAAGAACAATTGGCTAACTTACATAGAAAAAGTCCATTAGCTTAAATGCTATAAAATGCTAAAGTTTTTTTTTTGTTTTTTTTTTACAATGCTCTAAACAAATGGCTCAGACACATATTCCCACAAAAAATGGCTAGTTATACCTATAAACTAAATTATGAATACATTAAAAAACATTAGCTCAAACAAAAACTTAGCTTACGTTGGTCTTATCAGGGAGCAGCTGGATTCAGCCATGTGAAAAGAGGCAGACCAGAGGGCAGTGTATCCACCCTAATAAATGAAACTAAATCCAAACACTTTCATAATAAACCATTACGACGCCACTTTAATTAAACGAATACTCGAGGCAACAAAATTTAATTCGAATATTTTTTTCTAATCGAATACTCGAGTTAATCGATTAATCGTTGCAGCACTAATATATTCTGTAAAATAAATTTTTGGAATGGAAAGATAAGACACAAGATGGATATATACATTCAACATACGGTACATAAGGACTGAAGTGGGCATTTCACTCTACTGTCATTTAAATCTGTCTATGCTATCCTCACTCCGAAGCGTCTACTTTTTCCAAAGCTAGACAGCTAGTGAACGACGCCTTAATAATCAGACTTCTTCCTTTTTCATTTGATTTATTAATAAAATGGCCTCAAACCATTGTCCTCTTTAGACCGTTGTAAAACTACAAAAAAAAGTACACAAGCATTGCATTAGCAACAACGTTAGCTTAGCACGCTATACAGGTTCACTAAACATAAACAAAAAGCGTCTCATACAAAAAATATAACATTTCGCTTACTAAAATAATATGTACATTCTTTACAACAACCATACTTACGGACAAATCTTGTCCAAGGATCATATAAGCACAACATTACAACGTAGGCGTCAGCCCGAGACGTCGTGCAGCCATATTGAACTGCCAAGAAAACAATAAACCATGTCACAAAGCGACCACAAGAGTTCGCTGTTAGACAACACAAAAAGCCTTGCTGTAAAACTTACCAAAAGGCTGAATACTGTCTGAGCGGGACATGTGCGTTAATTGCGTCAAATATTTTAACGTGATTAATTTTAAAAATTAATTACCGCCCGTTAATGCGATAATTTTGACAGCCCTAAAATATACATGAGAAAACAAGACATTTCATCTAATATTGAACCATTTTTAGTCAATCAATGTCTTTATTTTCGATGTACATTGTTGAAAACAGCCAACAATTGCATTTCAGATGTACAGTTGTGATCAAAAGTTTACATACACTTGTGAAGAACATACTGTAATGTCATGGCTCTCTTGAGTTTCCAGTTATTTCTACAACTCTGATTTTTCTCTGATAGAGTGATTGGAACAGATACATCTTTGTCACAAAAAACATTCATGAAGTTTGGTTCTTTTATGACTTTATTATGGGTGAACAGAAAAAAGTGATCAAATCTGCTAGGTCAAAAATATACATACATGGATCTGAAAAAGCGAATCATTGACTTGAACAAGTCAGGAAAGTCACTTGGAGCCATTTCAAAGCAGCTGCAGGTCCCAAGAGCAACAGTGCAAACAATTGTTTGTAAGTATAAAGTAGGGCTGCAGCTATCGAATATTTTAGTAATCGAGTAATCGACTGAAAATTCAATCGATTAATTGAGTAATCGGATAAAACAAATATATTTTTAGGTGAAGAGCAGTTATAAATATACATGAGAAAAGACATTTAATCTAATCTTGAACCATTTTCAGTCATTCAATGTCTTTATTTTCGATGTATATTGTTGAAAACAGCCAACAATTGCATCTCAGATGTAACTAGAACAAAAAAAAGACTAATTCACTGCTTAACTCAAAAAACTTAGATCTTATTAAAATTATATATATATATATATATATAAATATATATATATATCTTACCTAAAAATGCCTTTATGCTTGATAACACACATCACTTAAAAGTTATGATTTTTTCCCACGTGTTTCAATTGAATTTCTATTTGTGTCAAGCCATTTTTAAGTTCTAGTTAAGTTTTAAGTTAGTCTGAACTGTAAGTCCTGATAGGATTTTGAGTTTTTGCGGTGTTCAAAATAAATGTATGATACAGGCTGTATTACATTAGGGACCAGTGCTACTTGGTGTTTTATCCAGCTAAGACTACTGAGCTAAAATTGATAGTTAGCATTATTAAGTTTTTATTTTACACCCTCATCACTCCACAATGCTATGTTATGTTAAAGCCTGTATGTAAGACACGTTAGCCACGCATCGACAGTGGTCATAATTAATAGAAACCTAGCCCTCCGCAGGGCTAACGTTACGTGAGATAGTAGTGACAGTAACGTTAATCTTATTTATTAGCGCTTAGCGCTCTTTATTAGTGCTCTACTGCTTTAAGATGGCGGCTGTTTACTAACGCTGCCCAGACGCGGCCGAGTCTGTCATGTGCATCTAGTTCAAAATACGTGTGATCTCTATGAGACGCATCAGACGCTACCTGCTACCAACATAGCATCGTGCGGGCTAGTATTTAGCAACGTCGGCGTCGTTTGTAGCGGCTGTCGGCTGCAGTAATTCCCCCCCCCTCCTCTCCGCACGTAACATCAGCGCATTGTCCCGCATTAAAAGTAGTCCGAGCAAAACATGATGCTTAGAGCTGTCAAAATAAACGATTACTCGAGGTGAATAAAATTACTCGGATCAGTTTTTAAACTCGAGTTACTCGAGTATTCGTTTCAGCTTTAGTATAAAGTGCATGGCACTTTTTTTTCACTGCCACGATCAGGAAGAAAACGCAAGCTATCACCTGCTGCTGAGAGAAAATTGGTCAGGAGGGTGAAGATTCAACCGAGAATCACCAAAAAGCAGATCTGCCAAGAATTAGAAGCTGCTGGAACACAGGTGTCAGTGTCCACAGTCAAGCGTCTTTTGCATCTCCATGGACTGAGAGGCTGCCGTGCAAGAAGGAAGCCCTTGCTCCAAAAGCGGCACCTTAAGGCTCGACTGAAGTTTGCTGCTGATCACATGGACAAAGATAAGACCTTCTGGAGGAAAGTTCTGTGGTCAGACAAAACAAAAATCGAGCTGTTTGGCCACAATGCCCAGCAATATGTTAGGAGGAGAAAAGGTGAGGCCTTTAACCCCAAGTACACCATGCCTACCGTCAAGCACGGTGGTGGTAGTATAATGCTGTGAAGCTGTTTTGCTACCAATGGAACTGGTGCTTTACAGAGAGTAAATGGGATAATGAAGAAGGAGGATTACCTTCAAATTCTTCAAGATAACCTAACGTCATCAGCCCGAAGATTGGATCTTGGGCGCAGTTGGGTGTTCCAACAGGACAGTGACCCCAAACACACATCAAAAGTGGTAATGGAATGGCTAAATCAGGCTAGAATTAAGGTTTCCGAATGGCCTTGACTAAAACCCCATTGAGAGCTTGTGGACAATGCTGAAGAAACAAGTCCATGTTAGAAAGCCATCAAATTTAACTGAACTGCACCAATTCTGTCAAGAGGAGTGGTCAAAGATTCAACCAGAAGCTTGGCAGAAGCTTGTGGATGGCTACCAAAAGCGCCTAATTGAAGTGAAAATGGCCAAGGGACATGTTACCAAATATTAGCGCTGCTTTATGTATATTTTTGACCCAGCAAATTTGATCACTTTTTTCTGTTTACCCATAATAAAGTCATAAAAGAACCAAACTTCATGAATGTTTTTTGTGACAAAGAAGTATCTGTTCCAATCACGCTATCAGAGAAAAATCAGAGTTGTAGAAATAACTGGAAACTCAAGAGAGCCATGACATTATGTTCTTCACAAGTGTATGTAAATTTTTTACCACAACTGTAAATCCGGAATTAGAACGCAGCGTGTGTTTGAGTTTATCATAGTGAAAGATGCCAGGACGCTCTTCCTGACCCGGCCCCCTACGGGAACTCGTGGCGCAATGTCTATAGGAGCTGTCTCGTCAACTGATAGTGAAGTCTATGCTGCTATAATTTATGAGACAATATTTCGCAGGCTAAAATTTGTTATCGCGACAGGCCTAGTAAGAAACAATTCCTTTTAGCCTTAAAAATAATGTGGTTTTGTTAAACATTTTGCGCTTTCTTCTATTTAGTGCCTGTCCCCTACTAGTGAGACTGTTCTGGAACAGATGGTTCTGGTCACCGGGATCAAGAAAATTGCCATCAGGTAAGTGGTTACTCGATGAGAAGTTGGAAGAGCTGATTGTAACCTTGGTGTTGCTAGCTTACAGTCCCTGACAAAAGTTTTGTCGCTTATCCATTTTGTAAAAACAATTGCTAATAACCTGACTTTTATTTATTCAAATGGTTTCAGAAATGGCTCACATGAAAGCGAAGACCCTCCCAAATGATGTTGAATGTACAGAAATATATTTGTTTCACTGAAAAAGATTTATCATTTAATGAAGACATAAAGATCAAATTTTGGCAAGACAAAAGTTTTGTCGCCTACAGAAAGTAGTGTGAAAATTGAACAAAAAATGTACTTCAAATACAAAAATATGTTACATAACATAAGCAAATTGAGACATAAGCTGTGAGATCCAAATTTAATATTTTAGATGACTTCCATGGGCTTCGGCAAGGATTCATACAATTTATTGATGAAGTCATCAGGAACATCAAAGAAAGCAGTCTTGCATGCCTTCCAGAGTTTATCAACATTCTTGGGTTTCGTCTTCCATGCTTCCTCTTTCATCCTGTTCATGTCTGGTGACTGGGCTGGCCAGTCCTGGAGGATCTTGATCTTCTTTGCCTTGAGGAACTTTGAGGTAGAGATTGAAGTATGCGATTGAGCACCATCCTGCTGCAGATTTTGTCCCTTTTTATGGTTAGGAATGTAAGAGGCAGCTATGATTTGTTGATATTTCAGACTATTTATGTTGCCTTCCACCCTACAGATCTCTCGCACATCCCCATACTGGATGTAACCCCAGACCATGATTTTGCCACCACCAAACTTCACTGTTTTCTGAGTGAACCTCGGATCCATGCGGGCTACAGAAGGTCTCCTGCAATATTTGCGGCGACTGTGGTGTAATTCAATGGAAGATTCATCTCAAAAATCCACCTTTTGCCACTTTTCCAGCGTCCATCCTTTTGACAGGCTGTGGGCCTTAGCAAATGCCACACGCTTTTTTAATTGTCTGCACCCTGAGCGATCTGCAGGGTGGAAGGCAACATAAATAGTCTGAAATATCAACAAATCTTAGCTGCCTCTTACATTCCTAACCATAAAAAGGGACAAATTCTGCAGCAGGATGGCACTCCATCCCATACTTCAATCTATACCTCAAAGTTCCTCAAGGCAAAGAAGATCAAGATCCTCCAGGACTGGCCAGCCCAGTCACCAGACATGAACATCATTGAGCTAGTCTGGAGTAGGAGGAAAGAGGAAGCATGGAAGACGAAACCCAAGAATGTTGATGAACTCTGGGAGGCATGCAAAACTGCTTTCTTTGATGTTCCTGATGACTTCATCAATAAATTGTATGAATCCTTGCCAAAGCCCGTGGAAGTCATACAAAATATTACATTTGGATCTCACAGCACCACTACTTAATATTTTTGTATTTGAAGTACATTTTTTGTTCAATTTTCACACTACTTTCCGTAGGCAACAAAACGTTTGTCTTGCCAAAATTTGACCTTTATGTCTTCATTAAATGATCTTTTTTCAGTGAAACAAATATATTTTTGTACATTCAACATCATTTGGGAGGGTCTTAGATTTCATATGAGCCATTACTGAAACCAATTAAAAAATTAAAAGTCAGGTTATTAGTAGGGCTGTCAAAATTATCGCGTTAACAGGCGGTAATTAATTTTTTTAATTAATCACGTTAAAATATTTGACGCAATTAACACACATGCCCCGCTCAGATTAAAATGACAGCAGTTTAATGGCCGCTTGTTACCTGTTTTTTGTTGTTTGGCGCCCTCTGCTGGCGCTTGGGTCCAAATGATTTTATGGGTTTGGGGAGTGAGCATGGTGTAATGACATCAACAATGGCGAGCTACTTGTTTATTTTTTGATTGAAATTTTTACAAATTTTAATAAAACGAAAACATTAAGAGGGGTTTTAATATAAAATTTCTATAACTTGTACTAACATTTATCTTTTAAGAACTACAAGTTTTTCTATCCATGGATCAAACACAGTACTTATGTACCGTATGTTGAATGTATATACAGTTGTGGTCAAAAGTTTACATACACTTGTGAAGAACATAATGTCATGGCTCTCTTGAGTTTCCAGTTATTTCTACAACTCTGATTTTTCTCCGATAGAGTGATTGGAACAGATACTTCTTTGTCACAAAAAACATTCATGAAGTTTGGTTCTTTTATGACTTTATTATGGGTTAACAGAAAAAGTGATCAAATCTGCTGGGTCAAAAATGTACATACCGTATTTTTTCGGACTACAAGTCACTCCTGAGTATAAGTCGATCCAGCCATAAAATGCCCAACGAAGAGAAAAAAAACATATACAAGTCGCATTGGAGTATAAGTCGAATTTTTGGGGGAAATTTACTTGATAAAATCCAACACATAGAACAGACATGTCATCTTGAAAGGCAATTTAATATAAAAATACAATAGAGAACAACGTGCTAAATAAATGTACAGTGTACAGTGTATGAACAACGAAATGTGAATATACTGTCCTACGTTAGGGCTCGGTCCTGGCTATACAGCGAACTCCCAAAAGACAATGCTGGACGTCCGTATAATTTTCTGAATCAATTTGGTCATCGATGGAAAACAGGTTCGCATCAACGTAAATAAATGATAATTAGGTACTATTAGTAATAAGTAACAGGTTAGCATGCGTTCGCTATCATTAGCACATCGCTCAAACAACCACACAACTGGCTCTAAGGGTCCGATCGCGGATGGAAAACACACAACAACAACAGAAAAGATGATACACGCAGGCGTTGCCTCTGTAGAGATGATTTAAAAGCATAAACAATGAAAGTAGGTCTATTCTCTCTCACTAACTCGCCCACTCACTCACTTACTCACTCAGTGCTACGTAGCTGTCCGTCTTCTTCTGGCGTGTGAGCACTCCTCTTCACGTAAACAAGTGCGAGTGCGCCCTCACGTGGGCGTGAAAGCGCCACAAACTAAATGCATCCATTTCAAGATAAAAAAGTCACTAATACAATTGAACATACACTGCCAAAGGCAGAACGCGAACGTGGCCATAGCTATAAAGAGTTATTCAGATAACTATAGCATAAGAACATGCTAACAACTTTACAAAACCATCAGTGTCACTGCAAAACACCAAAATAACATGTGAAATTATATCATAATGTGTTAATAATTCCACACATAAGTCGCTCCTGAGTATAAGTCGCACCACCAGCCAAAATATGAAAAAAAAATGCGACTTATAGTCCGAAAAATACGGTACATGGATCTGAAAAAGCGAATCATTGGCTTGAACAAGTCAGGAAAGTCACTTGGAGCCATTTCAAAGCAGCTGCAGTTCCCAAGAGCAACAGTGCAAACAATTGTTTGTAAGTATAAAGTGCATGGCACTGTTTTGTCACTGCCACGATCAGGAAGAAAACGCAAGCTATCACCTGCTGCTGAGAGAAAATTGGTCAGGAGGGTGAAGATTTAACCGAGAGTCACCAAAAAGCAGATCTGCCAAGAATTAGAAACTGCTGGAACACAGGTGTCAGTGTCCACAGTCAAGCGTGTTTTGCATCTCCATGGACTGAGAGGCTGCCGTGCAAGAAGGAAGCCCTTGCTCCAAAAGCGGCACCTTAAGGCTCGACTGAAGTTTGCTGCTGATCACATGGACAAAGATAAGACCTTCTGGAGGAAAGTTCAAAAATCGAGCTGTTTGGCCACAATGCCCAACAATATGTTTGGAGGAGAAAAGGTGAGGCCTTTAACCCCAAGTACACCATGCCTACCGTCAAGCACGATGGTGGTAGTATTATGCTGTGGGGCTGTTTTGCTGCCAATGGAACTGGTGCTTTACAGAGAGTAAATGGGATAATGAAGAAGGAGGATTACCTTCAAATTCTTCAAGATAACCTAACGTCATCAGCCCGAAGATTGAGTCTTGGGCGCAGTTGGGTGTTCCAACAGGACAATGACCCCAAACACACATCAAAAGTGGTAATGGAATGGCTAAATCAGGCTAGAATTAAGGTTTTCGAATGGCCTTGACTAAAACCCCATTGAGAACTTGTGGACAATGCTGAAGAAACAAGTCCATGTCAGAAAGCCATCAAATTTAACTGAACTGCACCAATTCTGTCAAGAGGAGTGGTCAAAGATTCAACCAGAAGCTTGTGGATGGCTACCAAAAGCGCCTAATTGAAGTGAAAATGGCCAAGGGACATGTTACCAAATATTAGCGCTGCTGTATGTATATTTTTGACCCAGCAGATTTGATCACTTTTTTCTGTTCACCCATAATAAAGTCATAAAAGAACCAAACTTCTTGAATGTTTTTTGTGACAAAGAAGTATCTGTCCAATCACTCTATCAGAGAAAAATCAGTTGTAGAAATAACTGGAAACTCAAGAGAGCCATGACATTATGTTCTTCACAAGTGTATGTAAACTTTTGACCACAACTGTATCAGATGTCTTGTGTCTTATCTTTTCATTCCAACAATAATTTACAAAAAAATATGGCATATTTTATAGATGGTTTGAATTGCGATTAATTACGATTAATTAATTTTTAAGCTGTAATTTACTCGATTAAAAATTTTAATTGTTTGACAGCCCTAGTTATTACCAATTGTTTCTACAAAATGGATAAGCGACAAGACTTTTGTCAGGGACTGTAGAGCTAATACATGACAATTATTAATCTACTACCGCTATCTATTCAAAAATCTTTTTTTTTTTTTTTTTTCCCGATAGTGACAGGTACCAGGAGTACAAGCAGAAACATAAGGAACTAAAGGCAGCCGTGACAAAAGAGCTGATGAGCAAAGCAGCTAAGGAACTCTCTGAGGTTATAAACGGACAAGGGGAGCCAACTCAAGAAAGAGGAAGCGGCGAGGAAGTTCCGAATGGCGGAGGTCCGGCTGTGGTAGAAACCAATGAGAGTCAGCTAGAGGAAAAAAAAACAGCAGACACCTTGGGCTCAGCTAATGGTCACATGATAGAGGAGAAAACAGAAGTAGACGGAGGTGAGGCAGAAGCCAGCCCAAGAGTAGTTTTGAATACTGAAGAAAAATTGGAGGATTCTGCTGATGGTGATTCTAGTGCCGCAAATGTGGTCGAGGGTTCTGAAGAAGGGCAATGTGAACAGCTTGACGAGACCAAATCAGACGAGGTTGGCGAGAGCCCGAAGAGTAAGGGGACATGGGCAGATGTTGTTTCAAACATGACCACAGCTGGCGAAACAGGGAGCAATTGTGTGGAGAGCATCTCTGTTAATGGAACGGATCAAGCTTGAAAACCTCAAACATAAAATAGTGTAGCAGCCCACTGTAAGATAAACGGAGACATGCTGTTTCCACCTGTTCATGCTGTGTCCACCTCTACTTTTCTTTAACAATAAACTTTGTACCAAGGTGCTTTCTCCATTTTGAACTGGTGTCATTATTTTACATGCACATCATTACAAAATCAATCATTGCTGTAAACCAGGGGTCCCCAAACTATAGCCCGGCCCCCTGAACAAAACAAAAAAAAAAAAAAATTTTTTTTTTTCAATAGTGTTATTTATTTCCCGGCTTTTTTCTGTGAAGAACCCAGAGAGGGTTTTTTTGTTATTATCTATTTAATTAATAATATTATTTTTTATTTAGGGCTGTCAAAATTAACGTGTTAACGAGCGGTAATTATTTTTGTTAATTAATCCCGTTAAAATATTTGACGCAATTAACGCACAAATGCCCCGCTCAAACAGATTAAAAGGACAGCAAAGTGAAAGGTGTACTTGTTGTGTTTTTTGGAGTTTTGCCGCCCTCTGCTGGCGCTTGGGTGCGACTGATTTTATAGGCTTCAGCATCTATGAGCATTGTTTAAGTAATTAATGACATCAACAATGGCAGGCTACTAGTTTATTTTTTGATTGAAATTTTTACAAATTTTATTAAAACGAAAACATGAAGAGGGGTTTTAATATAAAATTTCTATAACTTGTACTAGTTATTATCTTTTATTTATTTTCTATAATTTTTTGATAAATATTTATATATTTTATTTATTTATATATTTATATATTTTATTTATTATTTTTATTTATCTTCTAAGACCTACAAGTCTTTCTATCCATGGATCGCTTTAACAGAATGTTAATAATGGTAATGCCATCTTGTTAATTTATTGTTATAATAAAGAAATACAGTACTTATGTACCGTATGTTGAATTTATATATCCATCTCGGTCTTTCCATTCCAACAATAATTTACAGAAAAATATGGCA
This sequence comes from Corythoichthys intestinalis, assembly GCF_030265065.1. Taxonomy (NCBI): domain Eukaryota; kingdom Metazoa; phylum Chordata; class Actinopteri; order Syngnathiformes; family Syngnathidae; genus Corythoichthys; species Corythoichthys intestinalis. The sequence goes on along the minus strand of NC_080397.1, from coordinate 54,625,497 downwards.
TATTTTATAGATGGTTTGAATTGCGATTAATTACGATTAATTAATTTTTTAGCTGTAATTAACTCGATTAAAAATTTTAATCGTTTGACACCCCTATTTTTATTATATTATATTATTATTAGGGTTGTTCCGATCATGTTTTTTTGCTCCCGATCCAATCCCGATCGTTTTAGTTTGAGTACCTGCCGATCCCGATATTTCCCGATCCGATTGCTTTTTTTTTTTTTTGCTCCCGATTCAATTCCAATCATTCCCGATAATTTTTCCCGATCATATACATTTTGGCAATGCATTAAGAAAAAAATGAATAAAACTCAGACGAATATATACATTCAACATACAGTACATAAGTACTGTACTGTATTTGTTTATTATGACAATAAATCCTCAAGATGGCATTTACATTATTAACATTCTTTCTGTGAGAGGGATCCACGGATAGAAAGACTTGTGACTTTGCATATTGTGACTAAATATTGCCATCTAGTGTATTTCTTGAGCTTTCAGTAAATGATACTGTAGCCATGCCCAAATGCATGATGGGTGGATGTAACACGCCTTTAGCAACCATGACTGTGCGTAGTGCTACCAATTGATATATCTTCGCTGCGTTGGAAAATAACATAGGGTGTTCAGAAAAAGATCAATTGCTACCTTGCTTCCCCACATTATTTCCCATGATCATTCTAATTGTAGGGAAAGGGATTGTAAGACTTTAGCCAATTAAAAAAAGGCTCCTAAGGCTGCCAAAATTCACTCTACTCATTTTACGCTGCCTTTTAGCTCCTTATATAGATAAAACGGTGCCATTACAGATTGAGCGTGACAATGCGTGAGTGGGGCGTGCAGCGCATGCATTATTTGCATTAAATATTTTAACGTGATACATTCATTCATTCATTCATTTTCCATGCCGCTCATTCCTCACGAGGGTCGCGGAGGTGCTGGAGCCTATCCCAGCTAACAACGGGCAGTAGGCAGGGGACACCCTGAACTGGTTGCCAGCCAATCGCAGGGCACAAGGAGACACACAACCATTCACGCACACACTCATACCTACGGACAATTTAGAGTGTTCAATCAGCTTACCATGCATGTTTTTGGGATGTGGGAGGAAACCGGAGTTCCCGGAGGAAACCCACGCAGGCACGGGGAGAACATGCAAACTCCACACAGGAAGGCCGAAGCCCGGGATTGAACCCTTGATCTCAGAACTGTGAGGCAGATGTGCTAACCACTCAGCCACCGTGCCGCTTAACGTGATACATTTTTTAAAAAATTAATTACCGCCGTTATCGGGATAAAGTTGATAACCCTATCTTAAGCCTAAACTAAAGACTCTGGATGAGTGTTATCGGGATAAATTTGATAACCCTATCTTTAGCTCAAAGACTCTGGATGAGTGTAACATATTATGTCTGTAACGTTAAATACAATTAGAAAAGGATTTAATTTGAAAAAATATACAGTATATTAAAAAAAGGCATGTCCGATATTTTTTTGCCGATTGATTGATTGATTGAACACGTTTATTTCGAATACTTAATACATAGGTACCGATAATCGGTGACAATAATGAAAAAAAACAAAAAACAAAATATGAGTATTCGAAAAGGAGTGAGAAGAAGTAAAAACTTATTTACTCCCACCCCTTGTCCTTAAGTCCTGACATATCAGTTCCATTCCTTACATTTAAATATATACATTCTTGTTTAACACATATACAATCTCACCATATAACCCTGCATATGACCTATACACAAATGTTGCAAAAGCCCAGAAAACATGAATAAATGACAGCAATGTCCCATATCCCAATAACCACAACACCCTAGTTATTATCCATATTTCCATCATCCTTATATTTCTTGAAAATCATATCTTTATACAGTTTCTTAAATTGTCCAATATTTATACATTGTTTTAAGTCCACATGAAATTTCTTCAGTGGTCTCACCCCACATACTGATATGCAAAAACTTTTCCTTGTCGTCCGAAATCTGGGTTCTTTGAAGTCCCTAGATCCCCGTAAATTGTAACTTGTTTCGTAGTTTGTAAACAACTGCTGAATATTCTGAGGTAATAAATTTCTTACAGCTTTGAACATTATTTGTGCTGTTTGGTATTGTACGATATCTGAAAGCTTGAGCAATTTTGACTTATGAAATAGTGTGTTTGTATGATCCTGATAACCAGCTTTGTGTATGATCCGTAATGCCCTTTTCTGCAGTACATTTACTGAATATAGCGAAGTTTTATAATTATTGCCCCACACTTCGGCACTGTATTGCAAGTAAGGAGAGACTAGTGAGCCATATAGAGTGTGGAGTGATTTGGAATCTAATACCCACTTTGCTTTATTTATTATTGCAATATTCCGCGAAATTTTGCCCTGTATGTGTTTGATATGTTGTTTCCAGTTAAGTTTTTCATCAATAATTACCCCCAAAAACCTGATTTCATGTACTCTCTCAATTTCTATTCCATCTACTATTATCTTCAACTGTGCATCGTTTTTACAGTTCCCAAATAATATTAGTTTTGTCTTCTCTAAATTTAATGATAATTTATTATTACTAAACCATATTTTTAATTTGTTCATTTCTGTTGTTATTTCCCCCTGCAATTGTAATATGTTATCCCCTGAGTGAAAAATATTTGTGTCATCAGCAAATAACACAAACTGCAGTAGCGTGGAAACCTTGCACATATCATTTATATACAAAAGAAAGAATTTGGGGCCCAATACTGACCCCTGTGGGACACCACACACAACATCCAAACATGATGAGGAATTATTACCTAATTTGACAAACTGCTGCCTCCCCCTAAAATAACTTTTTACCCATTCAAGCACTATTCCTCTAATGCCATATCGTTGGAGTTTATTAAATAATATCTCATGATTAATTGTATCAAATGCCTTCTTCAGGTCTATAAATACTCCAGCAGCATATTTCTTGTGGTCTATAGCATTTGTTATTGATTCTATTGCTTCTATTATTGCCAGAGTTGTAGACCTGCTTGACCTAAACCCATACTGATTTTCAGCAAGGATGTTGTGTTTTTCTAGGAATGAGTCTAGTCTATTGTTGAAAAGTTTTTCAAATATTTTTGAAAATTGAGGTAATAGAGATATAGGTCTATAATTTGTAAATGAATGCTTGTTCCCAGTTTTGAATATTGGTATTACCTTGGCTATCTTCATTTTATTTGGAAACTTACCAGTCTGAAACGACAAATTACATATGTATGTTAATGGTTTTGAGATGGCCTCAATCGTCTTTTTCACTAATGACATATCAATGTCATTATAGTCTGTAGAAAATTTATTCTTACATTTTAAAACAATGTCCACTAGTTCCTGCTCTGTCACAGGTTTGAGAAAAAGAGAACAAGGATTTCTTTCAGATAAATATTCTTCATAATTTCCGGTATCAGGTATATTTTCTGCTAGTTTAGGACCCACATTAACAAAAAAATGATTCATTTTTTTGGCAACTTCCTCCATGTTGTACTTTTCTACATCCTCATCAATAAAATATTTCGGCAGACTGTTGTACATATTACTATTCCCTATGATATGTTTTAGTATCTTCCATGTTCCTTTCATATTATGTTTGTTATCCTCTAATATCCGTGCATAATAATCTCTCTTAGTAGCTCTCATAATATTAGTCAACTTATTTTTATATTTCTTGTATTTCTGTTCTGACTCTGTAGTCCTCTCTCTAATGAAATCTCTATAAAGATAATTCTTCTTTTTACATGCATTTTTTAATCCCGTTGACATCCATGGGCAATTACCATAGGCATGTTTTTTATTGTGTTCCTTAATTGGGCAATGTTTGTCATATAATAGCATAAATATTTCTAGAAATGCTTGGTTAACATTGTTGCCGTTATATATGTTTTCCCAGTTTTGATCCATCAATTCATTTCTCAACGAATTTAAGGATTCCTCCGTCTTCACTCGTCTGCGTTCTGTTTTTTCCTCTTTTTTCCTTCCAAGTTTTATATTGCTTATTGTAAAGACCGGGAGATGATCACTTATATCATTTATCAATAATCCACTAATTACTTACTATCATCAATATTGTTTGTGAAAATATTGTCAATAAGCGTAGCAGATGTAGATGTAATTCTACTTGGCCTAGTGATTCTTGGGAAAAAACTCATGCTGTACATTGTTTCAATAAAGTCAGTTGTAGCTTTGTGACTATTAGAATTTAAGAGATCAATGTTCCAATCTGCACATATAAAAACCATTTTGCTACCTATATTTGAAAACATCCTTTCCATCCATTCACTGAAAGCAGCTATATTTGAGTCTGGTGTCCTGTATATACAGCTAACAATAATATTTCTAGAATTCTTACATATTTCAATAGATAAGCATTCAAGAGCATTATCCACCACAGTTGTCATTTGTTCAATAACTTTGAAGTCTAATGCTTCATCAATGTATATAGCCACTCCTCCACCACCTTTGTTTTTTCTGTTTTTATATATGAATTCATATCCCTCCATTTGAAAGTCTGTTCCTTTTTCAGTATTAATCCATGTTTCTGAAATTGCAATAATATCGAAATGTTCTGTAAAAGTATTCAAATAGTCCTTAATTTTCTTGAAATTTGCATACAAGCTTCTACTGTTGAAATGAATAATTGATAACTTTCCCATATGTTTAATGACCTTGTTATATTGTTTATCTGTATAATAGCAGCAGTTTTTGTCAATGGAAGAGAAAAAATTACTGTCCGGATCTATGTCCTGTTCTAAATCCAAATTGTGGTGGTCAATGTACTCAAAACTTTTCAGTTTCTGTTCCCCGCTGTTGCGTATTATCTGTGTTAGTTGGTTCCTATCCCCCGATCCATAATAAGTTCTAGCCAATTGTGAAGTCATGGTTGTGTTACGTTTGCTACCTCCGTATCCAGTCCAGTCTTGATCCGCTCCATCCTATGTTGACACTGCAATCCGTTGACGTTTATGAATATTTCTCCAGTTCAGTGATATTTCGTATGCAGATTACTCTTGCTTCTTCGAGGGTCCCGTTCAATTTTATATATACTTTGCAACTTGAAGTCCACGTATTTTGTATTTTCCTCTGTTTTTTAAGTTGTCGCGCTTTCCAGGCTATATCCGAGTTATGTTTGGTTAGGTGCTCATTGACGAAGACATCCGTTCCCTTCAGCTTTCTTCCTTGTTTCAATAGGGCGATTTTGTATTTTCTGTTTGTGAACCGAAGTAGTACAGCTGGCTTCTCACCATCTTTTCTCCTGGGCAGAGGGTGGCAGGCCTCGATGTTATTGTGGTCCAGTTCGATCCCTTTGGACCATAGGAATTCAGCCACCTGTTTCTCCGTGGAGCTATTATCTAGCTCAGCGGGCTCTCCCCCTGCGCTCTCGGCTGCCGCCGCCCGCGCATACGACCTCGGTTTGATTTTAAGACCAGTCACAATAACGTCATTCATTCTGGTGTGCTGTTCAAGGTCCGCGACACGGCTTTCCAGATGTTGAATACGCTTGTCTTTCTCAGCATTCTGTATTCTCAGCTGCATTACTTCCCCGACCAAATCCATAATAGTTTTCTGCTGTTGCCGAACAGCACTGAGTTCCTCCGTTATGAAGTTGACAGACTGCTTGATCTCCTCAATTTCATCCATTGACGGGACTTTTTTCGGCGGCATTTTAATGCAAAATGGGCCACGCCGAGTTATTCAGTGTCTATCGGGCAAGAAGTGGAGTTCCCACGCTGTCAAGCGCTTTAGCTGACAGGCCGTTTTGCTAGCAAGTCTCGTTACCGTGCTCCAGAGTAAGCTAGCTGCAGTCGCCGTGGTCACTTGTCCCAAATCTTGTTGCCGAGAATATGCTTCTTCGCTAACAACGTATGTGTTGTGTTTGATCAGATTGTCCTTCAGGCTGGTTTGGGTCGGACTTTTCGTTACGATCTGCTTCGTTCCAGGAAATACGTGCAGCAACTCCCGCAGCAACTCCCGCCGAACTCCCGGCTCCGATACTTTGAAAATTACGTGATCTGACCCGATCGATCGGCATCTCTAATTATTATTTTTATTTCAATTACTTTTGTTCCGTGAAGAATTCAGAAAGGGTTACTTGATTGTGGCTTTCTGAAAAACAATACATTTTTACTAGGGCTGTCAAAATTAACGGGCGGTAATTAATTAATTTTTAAAATTAATCACGTTAAAATATTTGACGCAATTAACGCACATGCCCGGCTCAAACAGATTAAAATGACAGCACAGTGCAATGTCAACTTGTTGTGTTTTTGGGAGTTTTGTCGCCCTCTGCTGGCGCTTGGGTGCGACTGATTTTATGGGCTTAAGCACCCATGAGCATTGTGTAATTATTGACATCAACAATGGCGGGCTACTTGTTTATTTTTTGATTGAAAGCTTTACAAATTTTATTAAAACAAAAACATTAAGAGGGATTTTAATATAAAATTCCTATAACTTGTACGAACATTTATCTTTTAAGAACTACAAGTGTTTCTATCCATGGATCGCTTAAACAGAATGTTAATAATGTTAATGCCATCTTGATTTATTGTTATAATAAACAAATACAGTACTTATTAGTGTTGCACCGATACCATTTTTTAGCCCCGATACCGATACCTGGCTGTGCAGTATCGGCCGATACCGATACCATACCGATACCACCCCGTTTATATATATATATATATATATATATATATATATATATATATATGTTTTTGTTTTTTTTTTCCCAAAGAGCTACATAATTGGATGTGAAATCGTTGCTATCAAGGCTTTGTCAGGCTGTTGCTTACCTTTGCAAAATAGGAAAAAGTACACTAAACCCTAGTAGACAATAGTTGAATAAACCTTTGGCTCTCAAAGGCCAAAATAGTGCTAAATTTGTGAAATTGATAAAACATGTATAATACCAGCCCAACAGTAAGAAAGTAAAAATAAATTCATAATAATAAACTCTGAATGAACTGAATAAACTTTTTAAACCTCTTAAAGTCCAAACAGTGCAACTTTCATGAAATTATTGTCACATTCTGCTGCTGGTTGGATTGTGTTTTGTTGCTGGGCGTGGGGGCGTGGCACTTGAATCCAATGCAGGCTCATCAACGCAGCATTTAAGCACGGGTGATCTCAGAGAAGGCTGCCGAGATATTTGCCTTGCTGATCGCTATTTGACATCTGGCACAATAATCTCGCTACATTTGCTTGTTATGCCCCTGCATTGGGTTTTTCTGTTAGTGTGCTGCTCTCGTTTGTAACCGCTGCCTATCGTCTTAGTTTGTCCGTCGACCTGCTGTCACGGACTCCTTTTGTTATTTCTACTATCCCACGATCGCGTGTTATTTTTTGTTTGCAATCATTAAACCTTTTTATGTATCCCCCGCTTGTTGTCTGCTTTGAGGTTCAACCTTCTTTCCGCATTTGCGGACGCTAACAGTTATAAGTAATAATAATTGACCACAGCATCCCGTCTCTCCTTTTTTTCGGGAGGTGGGAGTCCCTTATTTCCATTTCTGAAAGGTGGCAACAATACTTTGGAAACACTTCCCAAATTACTGCGGCATTTCTTTCAGTAAAAGACAATAAAAGTAAAGTAGACGAAGTGAACTGACCAGGGATTGTTGCTCCGGTCCAGCGGCCTTCTTCCTCTGGATAGCAGTCCTGCTCTTGCAGGCTCAAACTCGTTGTGTTCGTTCACGTTTCGTCTTCAAATGTTTTATCAAGTTCAAGGTATTGAAACTGGCCGATTTAACTCCACATCTCCAAACTTTCAGGCCGCAAATCTTGCATGCAGCCATTGATTTTAATCGACGGGATTTCCCGACCGCCGCCATATTTCCTGGTTTGTTTTTCGTCTATATGAAAAAGCCCCCTTTTGATTGGTCAGGAGTGGCTATTGGCCCGCTCTCATTGGTCTGGAGCAGGCCAATAGCGATAGCTGCTTGGTGTTCACGTGTCATCACACAACACAGAGACAGAGTGTAGTGAGCGCCAGGAGAAAAAGGCTGTGGTCAAATGTTATAATAATGGACCGGTAAATGGTATCGGCGCCGTCTTTGTTGGTACTCGCCGATACCGATACCACCATTTCGGGCCGGATCGGCGCCCCCTGCCGATACTAGTATCGGTATCGGTGCATCTTTAGTACTTATGTAAAGTATGTTGAATGTATATATCCATCTTGTGTTTTATCTTTCCATTCCAACAATAATTTACAGAAAAACATGGCATATTTTAGAGATGGTTTGAATTGCGATTAATTACGATTAATTTTTAAGCTGAAATTAACTCGATTAAAATTTTTAATCGTTTGACAGCCCTAATTTTTACATTTAGGCACTCCTGCAATCGTCACACATTTTCTGTTACAAACTGACTCCAGCCCCTCATTAGAGAAGGGAAAAGTTATGTGGCCCTCACAGGAAAAAGTTTGGGGACCCCTCTGTAAAGTAGGAATAGGGCTGCAACTAATGATTTTTATAATCGATTAATCGGATAAATGTCACTTTTTTCAATTACCTTCAAAATTGAAGTTGTTTAGGCATTTTGTAAGTAACAATGAAGACAAAATCCAATTTCAAAGCACACTCTTTTGTATGACAAGTTACAGTTTGAATGGGAGTTCGTGTTGAGACTAAGCTGTTATATGGATGAGTTTACGTGTGTGGTTTCTTTATAAATAGTTTATAAACTTTACTATCTAAAAATAACGAGCGCTAATATGCTTCTCCAAAACAATACAAACGGCATAATTGCTATTTATTAGCTTAGCCCTCCGTGATAAGTAGTAAGTGCTCATCAAAAAAAGAATACAAACAATGCAATTGGCCTCATAACTCACCTCTGCCAGACCCACACTGGATATAACATAAAAGACAATTTAACTCTCCACATTTCGGAATATTATTGATTCAGCAACCCAACATGAGTGTAGCAGAGAACTCTCTCTCTTGCTCTATTCACTCACATGACACAAAAGCAAGGACTCAAACGGGACCGCTCATAGTTGCCAGCAAAAATTATTAAATTTGTTGGCAACTAATATTTTAATCGATTTTAATCAATTAGTTGTAGCAGCCTCATTAAAAAGCCAGTTTAGATAGTATGATGTCCAAAAATACGCAAAAATGTGAATTGTTTTCCAAAGTTTTTTTCATGTGCTACTTTCACTTAAAAATATGAGGAAATCTGATACTATTCACAACTGAGAAGTTATATATTGCGGAAAACATTAAGGTCACTTGAAGTTGCACTCTGGGACCCCCAATTTGTCCAAATTTCAAAATTGTCCGATATGCATGTGTGATACATCATTGGAAAGCTTAAAATCTTAATTTTCTGGGGGAAGAAAAATTTTGAACTGGAGGGCATTAAAAAAAAAAAAAAAAAAATTAAACAGCAAAACCCTAACTGGAGACGAAAGCATGCGAGAGCAGAATCAAAGACGCCACGATTTTAACGAGATATTATTGCGTACTTAACCTTGTTTTGATCCAAAAACGCCATGTAGCATGTATCACAGAGTGTCAAGACACAGCTGTGAATGGCCACAGCTGGACTTTTTTGGGAGAATTTATGGGTGAAACATGGTAATATAACAAGGGACACGATACAGAAATCGCAGACAACAAGGAGTAGTCGAGATTGTCTTTTTCATATATTTACCCTTTTAAACGTCATTTTTCAATTTTTCTTTGTTTGGATCAATTATGTATCATGTAACATATCGGGGGGAAAAGCGACAGTAACAAAAAAAAAAAAATACAATTAAGCGATCGTTATGTGGTAGATATACAGTGCCTTGCAAAAGTATTCGGCCCCCTTGAACCTTTCGCTACATTTCAGGCTTCAAACACAAAGATATAAAATTTTAATTTTTTGTCAAGAATCAACAACAAGTGGGACACAATCGTGAAGTGGAACAAAATTTATTGGATTATTTCAACTTTTTTAACAAATAAAAAACTGAAAAGTGGGGCGTGCAATATTATTCGGCCCCCTTGCGTTAATACTTTGTAGCGCCACCTTTTGCTCCAATTACAGCTGCAAGTCGCTTGGGGTATGTTTCTATCAGTTTTGCACATCGAGAGACTGACATTCTTGCCCATTCTTCCTTGCAAAACAGTTCGAGCTCAGTGAGGTTGGATGGAGAGTGTTTGTGAACAGCAGTCTTCAGCTCTTTCCACAAATTCTCGATTGGATTCAGGTCTGGACTTTGACTTGGCCATTCTAACACCTGGATACGTTTATTTTTTAACCATTCCATTGTAGATTTGGCTTTATGTTTTGGATCATTGTCCTGTTGGAAGATAAATCTCCGTCCCAGTCTCAGGTCTTGTGCAGATACCAACAGGTTTTCTTCCAGAATGTTCCTGTATTTGGCTGCATCCATCTTCCCGTCAATTTTAACCATCTTCCCTGTCCCTGCTGAAGAAAAGCAGGCCCAAACCATGATGCTGCCACCACCATGTTTGACAGTGGGGATGGTGTGTTCAGGGTGATGAGCTGTGTTGCTTTTACGCCAAACATATCGTTTTGCATTGTGGCCAAAAAGTTCAAGTTTAGTTTCATCTGACCAGAGCACCTTCTTCCACATGTTTGGTGTGTCTCCCAGGTGGCTTGTGGCAAACTTTAAACGAGACTTTTTATGGATATCTTTGAGAAATGGCTTTCTTCTTGCCACTCTTCCATAAAGGCCAGATTTGTGCAGTGTACAACTGATTGTAGTCCTATGGACAGACTCTCCCACCTCAGCTGTAGATCTCTGCAGTTCGTCCAGAGTGATCATGGGCCTCTTGGCTGCATCTCTGATCAGTTTTCTCCTTGTTTGAGAAGAAAGTTTGGAAGGATGGCCGGGTCTTGGTAGATTTGCAGTGGTCTGATGCTCCTTCCATTTCAATCTGATGGCTTGCACAGTGGTCCTTGAGATGTTTAAAGTTTGGGAAATCTTTTTGTATCCAAATCCAGCTTTAAACTTCTCCACAACAGTATCTCGGACCTGCCTGGTGTGTTCCTTGGTTTTCATAATGCTCTCTCCACTTTAAACAGAACCCTGAGACTATCACAGAGCAGGTGCATTTATACGGAGACTTGATTACACACAGGTGGATTCTATTTATCATCATCGGTCATTTAGGACAACACTGGATCATTCAGAGATCCTCACTGAACTTCTGGAGTGAGTTTGCTGCACTGAAAGTAAAGGGGCCGAATAATATTGCACGCCCCACTATTCAGTTTTTTATTTGTTAAAAAAGTTGAAATTATCCAATAAATGTTGTTCCACTTCACGATTGTGTCCCACTTGTTGTTGATTCTTGACAAAAAAATTAAATTTCATATCTTTATGTTTGAAGCCTGAAATGTGGTGAAAGGTTGCAAGATTCAAGGGGGCCGAATACTTTTGCAAGGCACTGTACGTGACTTAGAGACGCCAAATTTTACATTGTGACATGATTTAAAAGTTTAAAATATGCAAGTGCAGAATTTTTTAAAGTCGTTTTTTTTTTTTTTTTTTTTAAACTAAATATTAGACATCAATTAATGATTCTAAGCTAAAAATGACAGACATTTTAAATAATATAATTACCTCCTTTTTATGGCTAGGTTGAAACAAAAGCGGTTGCGCGACGTCTGTAAACAGGGGTTTCCAGGGTAAAACGGACAAATTAAAAATAGTTCGGAGGCTTAGTGCGCCATGAATCTGCTATGGCAGCATACAGACATATTGTTCTATCAAACAAATTATTTTGGCTTAAAATACAGCAGTTTATTTTAAAGAGAGGTGCAAAAGCAGAAACTGCTTTTTCAGTCGTCTGTGTTTTCCGCCATTTATATTATAATTTCAAGAATCTGAAAAGTTTAAGGTGAAGAAGGTCCTAAATAATTAGTTACCAAAATAGTTGCCGATGAACTTGCTAATCGATTATTAACTGTTGCGCATCTTACTCTGAATCTCCAAAAAAAGCATGAATTCAATTAACTACACCTTAGTTTTTTTATGTAGTGAGATGTGTTATCGGTGTTGGTGCTTGTTTCTCAAATGCAGGGATTGTGCAATTAACCAATCTACACAAAACTAGGTGGTATGATTAAAAGATTAGCTGCTACCGATCCCTTTCCAGTTCTTCTTTAAACAGAAGCACGAGAACCCAAATTTTGCAGCAATACTTTGTGATGAAACGTTAAATTTACTGGTGGCAAGTTACACCCTCTTTTGTTTAATTCCTGTCAAACAAATAAAACGGGTATACAGAGGGACCACACCTATTTGTACAATCCCAGAAAGAAAAATTCATGCTAAGATAGGTGTAACTAAAATATCAACTGTCAATACTTTGTCCTGCACGTTGTGGAGTATTCATGTTGCATGCAGAAGTTAAATTTTTTTCTGGGAAATTCATTATTTCAATTAGAGATGTCCCGATCCGATATTTGGATCAGATCGGACGCCGATGTGGGGAAAAAAATGCGCATCGGTATCGGATCAACACGGAAAAATTCCGATCCAAACTCCCGATCAAGTTTTTTTTTTTTTAAAGTCCGGTCTGGTTTTTCCAGCGCACCGATTTAAAAAATACATTTGTTTTTGCTTTGGTTTCCCTAAAATCCGGTCCGCATTTTACGGCATACCTTCAACACACTCCATTTACATTACCGTCTCCCAATTTACCGAGAGACTTTATCGGTAAAAATGTCAGCTGTGTGGGATCATTTCACCTTAAAGGACGACAAAGACGAAGAGGTAGAGTGCAACATATGCCACAATAAAGTCAAGCGTAGTGGTAAAGCTGTAAAAGTTTTAATACAACCAACCTAATCAAGCATTTAGCGAAATACCACCACAAACAATATGAGGAGTATGTTAAGAAAACCGAAGACAAAAAGAAAGGTCCTAAACAACTAACACTGGCAGAAACTTTTGCTAAACTGGCAATCGATAGTCCCAAAGCCCAGGGAATAACAAGAGTCATTGCCGAAGAATTCATTCTGGATGACGAGCCGTTATCTCTCGTGAGTAAAGACGCACTATCCAACACTTAGCACCACGGTACAACATGGCCAGCAGTCATTACATCCTTGAGCGATTCGGCCGTGGAAGATTCGAGAACGATTCACAAACATCCAAATTCCGATTATTAAAACATGTCAAGTTAAGCGGAACTAATACATAGCGCGGTCTTCTGGACGCAATGAGAAACGGACCGCATTGCGTCCCGAGAATAAACATCATGCTTGTCATAGACACGGGTAATGCCAATGCCCAACTCACGGCTTTAGCTCAACTCATGCCGCTGGATAAAAAACACAAGAATACCTGACTGCTGCTGACAGCCGCTACAAACTACGTCAACATCGTTTTACTGTAGATAATAGATATCAGAGGTGTGCAAAATTTCCGATTCTTAGATTATTCACGATTCGGCCGTGGAAGATTCGAGAACGATTCACAAACATCCAAATTCCGATTATTGAAATATGCCAAGTAAAGCGGAAGTACAACACACTCAGCGCGCCGCGCGGTCAATGAGGAACGGAGCAAGAGTAGCTAAACATCATGCTTCTCATTACCCGGCCCCTCGGTTAATGCCAATGCTCAACTCACGGCTCTAGCTCAACTCATGCCACGAGATAAAAAAACACAACAACACACCTGACTGCTGCCGAAAAGCTGCTACAAAGTAGCATAATGTTATGGTAGATATCATATATATAGGACTAGATGCACCATTGATTCGGTAGCGTTAGCAGCTCACCTACAAAAAGCTAGATGCGGGCGTTAGTAAACAGTCGCCATCTTAAAGCAGGCTAGTAGCCTGTTGTGAACCTTCCAAATTATATTTTTATCTAAAATACTCCTAAATCGACAAAATATTGACTTAAATCTATCTTCAAAACAGTTTTAAAACTTTCACATGTCGAAGGTAGACAAAAGGGAAATTATGGAATAGCGGGAGCCATTTTAACAACTTTCACAGTTGATACGCAAAATTAAATGAATTGAATGTAGTTTAAAGCTGCTGATACAGAATGGGGACTTGAGTATTTTACTGTTTTAAAATGTTCACTTGATACTGAAATAGTCATTTATTTAAACCTGAGAGGCTTTTTATACAATTTTTGTAACTAATGCACGAAGCATTGAGAGCATCTAATAGCTTGGGGGGGTTTGTGGGATTTTCCACTGAGGTTGTTCGTGTGTTTTGCTATTTTAAGACAGTTTACAATATTATTTGCACGTTTTACTGACTGACTATGCATTTTCTGTTTGTTATTTATAATGTTTTGTGTTTGTCACTCAATAAACAGGTCAGTTTCTTGTTACCAACCGTTGTGTGTTATTCAAACTCACCTAATTCAGCTGGCAAGTTGTTATCAAGAGTATTAAAACCTTTTTCAACATGAGTCTGACAACTAAGTAAGGAGGCTAAATAACTTTAAACTTTAGCACATGCTCAGATAGGCCGGTATCGGCCAGTATCGGTATCGGATCGGAAGTGCAAAACAATATCGGTATCGGATCGGAAGTGCAAAAACCTGGATTGGGACATCTCTAATTTCAATGATGAGTAAGGAGTTGAATTGAGGACAGTCTTTCATGAGGCGCCGATGGAATATGAATTCAAAAGCTCACGTCCTGCCTCCATTCTGAGATTGTTTTTGTATTATCTCCAAATCAGTGCAGTGCTGATATTGTGGTTCAAGTGGCGCTGTCCAGGTAGACTGGTTGAGACAGTTTAGTTTGCCAGGATTAAAGCTGATGAGCACAGTGTCGCTGAAGACGTCAGTCAAACGAGATGGGCATGTTAGATGCCTCTCCTCACACACATTCACTGCCTGACTGATGTAGCTGTAGTCTCGCTTGAATTCGCTCTCAATCATTCTGTCAGAATGAAAAAAAAAAACAAATCCAATGAATAAAACAGTACCACATTATTTCCGATCCAATATATCTTGTACAAACCTCTCCTTCATGCAGCTAAAGCTGTTTCCAATTATCACCACGTGGGGCAGACAGTTTGGACTCCAGTTCTTCCACAAGAGGTTGTTGTACAAGGCTTTCCCACAATGCATGAGGTAAAAGAGCGTAGGTTTGGTAGCCAGTCGTTTCCCCTCCTACATGTCAAAGGATCATAGTTAAAATTAGCAGTGCAACGGTTTGCGGTTCAAAGTCGAACCGTACGGATCGCCCTGCACGGTTCAATATGGACCGCGCCTTTTCGGTTTTGCAATTAATTTATTCCGAACGCTTGTGGAATGAATTGGTCGAGCTCTGTGTGCCTGTGTGTGACGTGAAGCACAGCTGTGGAGAAATTCCCGCCCCGCAAGTACCGTATTGGCCCGAATATAAGACGGTGTTTTTTGCATTAAAGTAAGAATGAAAACCTGGGGGGCGTCTTATAACTGCGGCCTAAAAAAAAAAAACAAAAAAAAAAACTGCGGCCTAGACATATACCCATTCACGACGCTGGATGGCGCCAGTCATCAATGAATCGAATGCTGAACGCGACTCCGGCGGCCAAAGCGAACCCCTGACAGTTACAGTTAGACTTCACTTTGATAATTAATGCAGTTATTGCAATTTTGTTTTATCACAATATTTTTTTCTTATTTATATTTCAAAAACCAGAAGCCATTCATTTATGAATTTGATTGCACTTTAGTTTACATATTTAAATGTTAAATGTTTAAATGTTCAGATATTAAGTTTTGAATGCGAAATTAAATGCCTTTTCTCTCAAATATATTGTTATAATCATTTGTTTCAGATGTATTGTAATTATTTTCTGTATAAAAATTAATTTGGTGTTCAAAAAGTCTTTTTTCAAACTTAAAAGAGGGGGTCGTCTTATAATCGGGGTCGTCTTATATTCGGGCCAATACGGTAAATGTCCGATCGCTGTCAAGCACCTGTGTAATAGCAGCAGAGAAATGCCCTCTCTCGCTTACGAGCGAAGTGAAAGTGAAACAAGAAAGAAAACAAAACGCTATGGCGAGCGAGGAGTGGAGAGACGAATTCTGAGGAAGCACCGGCTTCTTTCAAATCTGCGGTGTGGCAACATTTCGGTTTTCCCGTGGACTACAATGCGTTGGGAGAGAAAATATTGAAAAAAAATAAAATAAAACAATTTGCAAGCATTGCTCAGCGCTTGTTCCCTAAGCTAATGGCAACAATTATAACATGACTCGGGCACCTCAGCCGGCATTACCCGCAGATATCACTCCGTTAATTTATTTGCAACGCTTGACCCGCTTTACATTGTTCCCTCGCGGACATATTTCTCCAACAACGTAATCCCCGACATTTATGAAATGGCATGCAAAGCCATCTGTTTTCCGAAATTTCCAGGTTCGGGGTGAATCAGTAACAGGCACACTTTTGCAAAATAGACAATGTTTATTGATTACAAAATGCAGAATAAATGAGATTTATTGATTATAATCCCACAAGAGCAAGCAGCAAGTATCAAAAACAAGCAAAAACAATGGTAACGTGTTAATTATAGCTTAAAAATTAATTAATCATAATTAATCGCAATTCAAACCATCTCTAAAATATGCCATATTTTTCTGTAAATTATTGTTGGAATGGAAAAATAAGACACAAGACGGATATATACATACAACATACTGTACATAAGTGCTGTATTTGTTTATTATAACAATAAATCCACAAATGGCATTATTAACATTCTTTCTGTTTAAATGATCCACTGATAGTAAGAATTGTAGTTCATAAAAGATAAATGTTATAGTTACAAGTTATAGTAATTTTTTTAATTAAAACCCCCTTCATATTTTCGTTTTAATAAAATTTGTACAATTTTCAATCAAAAGTAAAGTAGAGTTAATATAATAATAAGAAGAATAAAAATAACAATAATAACAATTGCGTGACCAAACTCTGAGTAATGCCAGTTCACTTTGCATTGTTGTTTAGATGTGTGAGAATAGGGCCTCATTACTACAGACTGAAGTGCTTTTCTTTTTGTGAACATTATTTTTTTTTGAGAGATAGCAATATTATTTTTGTTGTGCTTTCACTAAATGATACTTCTGTTTGTTGAGAAGGAGTTGCAGAAGCTTATGCGAATAAACGGCGCAGCCCAAAGAACGCCTGTGTCCACTCGCCTTTATAACAGATATATCTCTGTGCATATCTGACCCAAAATACAACAAGAGACACATAATTGCCACTAAAAGAAAGCAAACTTACCGAAATATGTGTGGAGCACAAAGCAACAGCATAAATGTCTCACAACTACTAATTCTCCCACTATTAGAAGGAATAACATTAGTTGGGAACGGCGCTGCGCTGCCCCCAAGCGGCCGGTGGCATTCTCTTCACTCTTAATGTCCATAAACGGCGTCATTGAAATCTGTTTGAGGCAATGCGAGAGCAGCTCATTCAGTGCATGCGTTAATTGCGTCAAATATTTTAACGTGATTAATTTTAAAAATTAATTAACGCCCGTTAACACGATAATTTTGACAGCCCTAATCCATATACTTTGAATATACAGTGCCTTGCAGAAGTATTCGGCCCCTTTGAATCTTGCAACCTTTCGCCACATTTCAGGCTTCAAACATAAAGATATGAAATTTAATTTTTTTGTCAAGAATCAACAAAAAGTGGGACACAATCGTGAAGTGGAACAACATTTATTGGATAATTTAAACTTTTTTTAACAAATAAAAAACTGAAAAGTGGGGCGTGCAATATTATTCGGCCCCTTTACTTTCAGTGCAGAAAACTCACTCCAGAAGTTCAGTGAGGATCTCTGAATGATCCAATGTTGTCCTAAATGACCGATGATGATAAATAGAATCCACCGGTGTGTAATCAAGTCTCCGTATAAATGCACCTGCTCTGTGATAGTCTCAGGGTTCTGTTTAAAGTGCAGAGAGCATTATGAAAACCAAGGAACACACCAGGCAGGTCCGAGATAGTGTTGTGGAGAAGTTTAAAGCCGGATTTGGATACAAAAAGATTTCCCAAGCTTTAAACATCTCAAGGAGCATTGTGCAAGCCATCATATTGAAATGGAAGGAGCATCAGACCACTGCAAATCTACCAAGACCCGGCCATCCTTCCAAACTTTCTTCTCAAACAAGGAGAAAACTGATCAGAGATGCAGCCAAGAGGCCCATGATCACTCTGGATGAACTGCAGAGATCTACAGCTGAGGTGGGAGAGTCTGTCCATAGGACAACAATCAGTCGTACACTGCACAAATCTGGCCTTTATGGAAGAGTGGCAAGAAGACAGCCATTTCTCAAAGATATCCATAAAAAGTCTCGTTTAAAGTTTGCCACAAGCCACCTGGGAGACACACCAAACATGTGGAAGATGGTGCTCTGGTCAGATGAAACCAAAATTGGAATTTTTGGCCACAATGCAAAACGATATGTATGGCGTAAAGGCAACACAGCTCATCACCCTGAACACACCATCCCCACTGTCAAACATGGTGGTGGCAGCATCCTGGTTTGGGCCTGCTTTTCTTCAGCAGGGACAGGGAAGATGGTTAAAATTGACGGGAAGATGGATGCAGCCAAATACAGGAACATTCTGGAAGAAAACCTGTTGGTACCTGCACAAGACCTGAGACTGGGACGGAGATTTATCTTCCAACAGGACAATGATCCAAAAAATAAAGCCAAATCTACAATGGAATGGTTCAAAAATAAACGTATCCAGGTGTTAGAATGGCCAAGTCAAAGTCCAGACCTGAATCCAATCGAGAATCTGTGGAAAGAGCTGAAGACTGCTGTTCACAAACACTCTCCATCCAACCTCACTGAGCTTGAGCTGTTTTGCAAGGAAGAATGGGCAAGAATGTCAGTCTCTCGATGTGCAAAACTGATAGAAACATACCTCATGCGACTTGCAGCTGTAATTGGAGCAAAAGGTGGCGCTACAAAGTATTTACGCAAGGGGGCCGAATAATATTGCACGCCCCACTTTTCAGTTTTTTATTTGTTAAAAAAGTTTAAATTATCCAATAAATTTTGTTCCACTTCACGATTGTGTCCCACTTGTTGTTGATTCTTGACAAAAAATTTAAATTTTATATCTTTATGTTTGAAGCCTGAAATGTGGTGAAAGGTTGCAAGGTTCAAGGGGGCCGAATACTTTTGCAAGGCACTGTATAAGGCAGAGTAATATGAGTAGAGTGGATTTTGGCAGCCTTTAGAGTCTTTTGTTAATTGGCTAAAGCCTTACAATCCCTTTCTCAACAATTAGAAATATCATGGGAAGCAATGTGGGGAAGCAAGGTAGTAGCTGATCTTTTTCTTAACTCCCTATGTTATTTCCCAACGCAGAGAAGATATATCAATTGGTGCCACTACGCACAGTCATGGTTGCACTTCCCATCATGCATTTGGGCAGAACAGTTAACTGGCTACAGTATCATTTACTGAAAGCTCAACAAATACACTAGATGGCAATATTTAGTCACAATATACAAAGTCACATTTATCATTTAAGAATTATAAGTCTTTCTATCCGTGGATCCCTCTCACAGAAAGAATGTTAATAATATAAATGCCATCTTGAGGATTTATTGTCATAATAAACAAATACAGTACTTATGTACTGTATGTTGAATGTATATATTCATCCGAGTTTTATTAATTTTTTTCTAAATGCATTGCCAAAATGTACATGATCGGGAAAAATTTTCGGGAATGATTGGAATTGAATCGGGAGGGAAAAAAAGCAATCGGATCGAAAATATCGGGGTCGGCAGATACTCAAACTAAAACGATCGGATCGGGAGCAAAAAACCATGATCGGAACAACCCTACTTACTATGTTTTTGTTTTTTTAGGGGGGGAATGAAAAAAAAACATCAAAGGTAACACCAGTTACTTTGCCAAGTAACTTTTTTACTACTGTGTGTGTATTTCAGTAGTTGGTCACTACACTAGCCAAAGAGCTAAGAGGCATTTTAACAGTCAAAAATGTTTACATTTTAAGTGTTTATTTCATTTTCTTAAAAGCAAAATAAAGGCAGTTTAAAAATAAATAAATAAATAAATTAAAATAAAATAAAATAAAGCAAAACGCAAACCAAAACCGTGATCTAGTGATGCACGATAATGCATTTTTCAGCCGATACCGATAACCGATAATTTCCTCCTCATTCCAACCGATAACCGATAATGTCAAGCCGATAATTTTATTAAAGATTTATGTAAAATTTTAAAGTATACACAAGAGAAAATATTGCTGTGCAAAAATGATATTGCTCTTTTTTTTTTCCAACATCAAATGTGAAGTAGTAGTAGTAGTAGTAGTAGTAAATTCCAACATCTAAATAAAGACAGATTGTCTGACATTGTGTAATGGTAAACTTTTGGCAACAATTACTTACAGAGTAAATACATAAGTTGCACAAAAATGGCTTTAAAAGTATGCCATTCCTAAAGTATAACATTACTACACAGCAAAAACATAGCTCCTTAAGACTAGTCAAAGTCCCTTGTTTTCAGTGTAAATCTATTGGAAATAAGTTAAATTAACTGCCAGCACTTCAAGTATTTTTCACTCAGATTACTTGAAGAAAAATGGCCAGCTGAAAATAAGTTTAACAGCCTTATTTTAAGCAATAAATTATACATAATCCTAAAAAAAAAAAAAAAAAAAAAACTTGTCAGAAATGTTCTTTATTCAAGAATATGTATGGTTCAAAACATTATTTGAAAGCAATTTTTTCTTGATTTAGGTGAAAAATGACCTAATTTTTTTTAGATGTTTGGGCTTAATAAGAACAAATTGCAATATTTAGTTAAGTAAGTCGAATAATCTGGCGCATTCAACTAGTCTTCAACACTCAAACAAGATGGGGAAAATTATTTGACTAGATTTAAGAATGATCTGATTAAGACGTCATAAATTTAAAGCGTACTGAATGCATTACTGACTGGATGACTTCTTTGTGTCGTTTGGTGCATGTTACAATTATCAACTAACCACTGTGCCGTCATGATAAACATGGTTTGTTGACATCACCTGTGTAAATGTCCGTGGTCCGCGGTAACTGATGTGATCGGCATGTCTTTCACGAAGAATCGTGGTCGTATAAACTGCATTATTTTTTCATCCAGGGGTTTGGCTATCGGGTCATTTCGGGAATTTCCTCCCGCCTGTGCCCTTCGGTCCGCCCGGCAGCCAAATTAGCACCCGCGCCAGGCCTCTGTCTTGAACCGGAGTGGCGGCGGCAGCTAAGTTCGTACCGGATATCCGCCCGCCCCAGGCGGCTCGCTGCGGCGCATGGCTCTGCTCTCATGGTCTACCCGCCTAGGGCGAGGCGGCGGCCTGCCGGACCGGCGGGCTCCGTCGGAAGACAGCTACTTGTCAACTATCGATCTCGTGAGGTGTTTAGCCACAGATGGGAGTTTACCACTCGCTTTGGGCTGCATTCCCAAACACCCCGACTCCGGGAGGACCGCGTCTCTGTATCGTCACAACCCCCGTAGCTTCCTTTATAGTTTATTTGTTAACAATAGCTTTAGCATTCGTGCTAGCAGCAGCATATTCGTTCCAAAAATCATTGTGATGCAGTTTTAAATGGCTGCTGGGTTAGTGCTAGTGGTGTTCAATGAGGACGCTTTCTTTAGGCCTTGAGGAACTGTTTTGTAGATGGCGAGAGCGTCGTTTATTTCATTTCACACACGGGAAAAGCAACACACGCTAGTGAGAGCGCCTCAACACTGATGTGTAACACCGCCTCCTCTATGACGCCGTACTCCTAAACCCCTCCTCCTACAGGGGCTTCAGAGAGGGGAGGGGTTGAGCAGGCGGCAGTGAAGAAGTGGAGAAAACTGCTTGGTTGCGCACATTTGGAGGCTAAATCAAGTATATAATTATCGGATTGCATTATCGGTTGATTTTTTTATTATCTGTATTATCTGTGTGACGTCATAATTGCCATTATCAGCCGATAATTATCGGTAGCCGATATTATCGTGTATCTTTACCGTGATCCCAAAACCGAGGTTCAAACCGAACAGTCGGCTAATTGAACCGTTGCACCCCTTGTTAAAATTAAAATAAATTGTGTGTTTCAAAGCATACCCACCTCATTGTCTGTGAGTACAGTTAGACCCAACTGTCGGAGTACATCTTTTTCTCCAGTGGAAAAAGCAGGGTCATAAACAAGACAGTCTTTTAATGGAATCTGGAAGACGTACAGAGAGATTAGCATTTTGGAATGTGACATTGTATCATCACACAGCTGAAAAGATCAATACAGTAGAGGAGACTGGGGCAATGTGAGACATTTTTTACATCTGCTCTCCTCCAAGCAAGCTAAAATACCAAACAGGTAAAGTTGACATATTTTCCATTAATTTTGGATGTTTCCTAGCAACGGAAATGATCAGAGTGTACTCAGAATGAATAGTAGAGCTGGGAATCTTTGGGCACCTAACGATTCGATTACGATTACGATTCAGAGGCTCCGATTCGATTATAAAACGATTATTGATGCACTCCCCCCTCCTCCTTTTTTTTTTTTTTTTAAATGTTTTGTACATTAGTTCCAAAATTGTTCAAAAATCCTCTCAGACTAAACCAAACTATTTTAGTGTCAATCATATAACAGTAAACAAATATACAAATTTAACAGTAAATAAAATACTGTAGTCCCCATTCTGTATTAGCAGCTTTAAACTACGTTCAATTAATTTAATGTTCGAATCAACCGTTAGAGTTATTAAAATTGCTCCTGTTATTCCACAATTTCCCTTCTGTCTACTTTTGTCAAAGTTTGAAAACTATTTCTGTTTACTAACGCCGCCAAGTCTGTCATTTTGCATCTCTGTTCAATAATACATGTTCTAACACCGCTGTCGTCTGTCCCTCTGCATCTAGTTGTACATATATATGATATCTAATGTAGCCGTATGTTTGAAGCAACTAGCAGCTGGCCGTTGTTTGTAGCCGCTGTCGGCCCGAGTCAGGTATGATTGTTTGTTTTTTTATCTAGCGGCATGAGTTGAACATGATATTTAGTCTCGGTCCGTTCCTCATTGCGTCCCAAAGACAGCGCTGACTTTGTTTTACTTCTGCTTTACCTGGTATAATTCAATAATGGGAATTTGGATGTTTATGAATTGTTCTCGAATCTTCCACGGCCGAATCGCGAATAATCTAAGAATCGGAAATTTCGCACGCCTCCAATGAATGGTATTGAAAATATAACTAGATATCGACCGATATGAGTTTTTCAGGACTGATACCAATTATTAGTAGTAAGAGATAACCGATTTTAGGAGCTGATATTCCATTGCAGTAACAGTGTAAAAAATGGCATTAAAAAAATTTTGAACAATGCAACCACTGAACTTCTTTGAAATGCCTAAAGCCGGGGTCCTCAATTAGCGGACGACGGTCCACAACAAGACCACGGCACATCTCTGCAGACTCAGAGCAAGTGGCACTTTTCAAAAAAAATAAAAAATAAAAAATAACACTACTAGCTAAAAGCTACTATTCTATCGCTGAATACTGTTCCATTTTTAGTCAAATATCTTCCATGTTCCCACTTCTGTTGTCATCCCTATGACAACGATGCGCTGATTGGCTGAGAGAGCGTGCTTGGATGCGCTAATTGGCTGAGAGAGCCTGCATGCTACCAGCTAGCATGAACAGACCGCAGCAGTGTGAAACACGAGTCGCACCCGGCACTTTGCAATCCCAGTAGAAGACCGAATCTTACAAAATGGTATGCTCAAAGTTGAACAAGAGAAGAAAAGTGGACAACGAAAATCGCCGTTTCATAGAGGAATGGACTGACAAATATGCGTCCATTTTACCAACTGCAAGTACCAAACCTATGTGCTTAATATGCTTCAAGACAGTTGCTCTGATAAAAAGTGAAAATATGAAATGCAATTATGTTAAAAAGCATAGCTCTTTTGAAGATAAGTTTCCTCCTAAATCAGAATTGAGAAGGCAGGAAATTAACAAGTTGAAGCAGTCATATCAAGAGTCAAGCGAGGTTATTGTTAAATCTATGACACAACAACAAATTGCAACGGAGTGCTAACTCAGAGTGTCGTGGGTGTTGGCCAAACATAAGAAGCCGTTCTCTGATGGAGAAATAATAACAGAGTGTATGACTAAAGTAGTGCTGCAACGATTAATCGATTAACTCAAGTATTCGATAAGAAAAAAAAATTTGAATTAAATTTTGTTGCTTTGAATATTCATTTAATTAAAGTGGCATTGTAATGGATTATTTGAAAGTGTTTGCATATCGTTTTATTGATTAGGGTGAATACACTGCCCTCTGGTCTGCCTCATTTCACATGGCTGAATCCAACTGCTCCCTGTTAAGACCAATGTAAGCCAAGTTTTTGTTTGAGCTAATGTTTTTAATGCATTCGTATTTTAGTTTATAGGTATATTTAGCCATTTTTTGTGGGAATATGTGTCTGAACCATTTGTTAAGAGCATTTAAAAAAAAAAAGTTAACATTTTATATAGGGCTGTCAAAATTATCGCGTTAACGGGCGTTAATTAATTTTCTTAATTAATTACGTTAAAATATTTGACGCAATCAACGCATGCAATGAATTACCTTCTGGCATATTGCCTCAAACATTACAATGAGGCCGTTTATGGACATTAAGAGTGAAGAGAATGCCACCGGCTACTTGGGGGCAGCACCGTTCCATACTCATGTTATGTCTTCTAAACGTGGGTGAATTAGTAGTTGTGAGATGTTTATGCTGTATTCACAACGCAATGCAAATTGCCATTTGTGCTCCACACATATTTCGGTAAGTTTTCTTTCTTTTAGTGGCAATTATGTGTCTCTTGTTTTATTTTGGGTAAGATATGTACAGTGGGGAGAACAAGTATTGATACACTGCCAACCCATTGGCAGTGTATCAAATACTTGTTCTCCCCACTGTATATGTTATACAGTAAAGGCGAGTGGACACAGGCGTTCTTTGGACCGCACCGTTTATTGGCAAAAGCTTCGGAAACTCCTTCAGAACAAACATAAGTATCGTTTAGTGAAAGCACAACAAAAATAATATTCCTATCTCTCAAAAAAAAATAATGTTCACAAAAAGAAAAACACTTCAGTCTATAGTAATGAGGTCCTATTCTGACACACAGTTAAACAACACTGCAAAATGAACTGGCATTCCATATAAAAATAGCTATGCAAAATACACGTAAAACTTTTCGCTCTATTTTTATTATTTTTATTCTTATTATTATATTAACTCTACTTTTGATTGAAAATTTTACAAATTTTATTGAAACGATAACATGAAGAGAGGTTTTAATATAAAATTACTATAACTTGTAACTATAACATTTATCGTTTAAGAACTACAAGTCTTTCTATCCGTGGATCACTTTAAAAGAAAGAATGTTAATAATGCCATTTCTGGATTTATTGTTACAATAAACAAATACAGTACTGATGTACAGTATGTTGTATGTATATATCCGTCGTGTGTCTTATCTTTCCATTCCAACAATAATTTACATAAAAATATGGCATATTTTAGAGATGGTTTGAATTGTGATTAATTGCGATTAATTATGATTAATTAATTTTTAAGCTGTAATTAACTCGATTAAAAATTTTAATCGTTTGACAGCCCTAATTTTATAGCATTTAAGCTAGCGGACTTTTGCTATGTAAGTTAGCCAATTGATGTTGTGTTGTACATAGATCCTCATTTATTTATGTTTTTAGACCGTTTGAGGCTCAGCTCAGGTATTTCAATTTTTCATGTTCCTTATCCGATTACTCGATTATTCGAACTAGTATATCCAGTGTTTCCCACAAATGAACGAGACTGTGGCGGCCCGCCACAGTCTCGTTTGCCCCCCGCCGAATAAAAAAAAGAATAATCAGATGCGTCAGTCAGCCGATTACACAGCTGTAGCCCACTCCACTCTACTACCCGCGAGAGCGCGCGCGGGTAGTAGAGTAGCATTTTAGAGTAGTATTTTATTTATTTATTTATTTAGGAGACGCAAGGGGAACGAGTAGGAAGAATGGGAGAACGAGCGAGATAGCGAGAGATAGCGGTCGCATGTCTTAGCAGCACGCTGTTATTTTGTTATTGTTTTTCTGTATTATTGTTACCACAATCAAGTGGGCAAGCAAATACAGACTTCTCTCCTTCTTCCCCATATCCGGGGCATTACAATAGTTTGGATCGGACTTTTCGGCGAAAGCGAGCGGTGGACGGCCGTCTTGGACGTAAAGCAAACTTTGATTGAACTTGCGCGGAGAGGCGGGGCCCAAAATAAAGCCTTGCTCTATTTTCAGAGCGTTGGTCACAGTAAAATATTTATTAGTTCAAGCAGAGTAAAATGATACATATTCACGGTACAAGAACGTCGTTTCCGTGTCCATCGATTGGTAAGAAAAGGCTGTTTGTACGAGTGACGTGTGGGCGCTCCCGTCAGGGGGTACATTTCGCGTGGAGTGGCTATTTTTCGGCACAACACCGGCGTGCCAACTTTAGACAATTACGGCTGACGAAACTTTGATAAATGCGCCCCCCCCCAATTTCGCGAGCTCTGGGACACTCGAAAAACGACTCTCATACCTCTCCTTGCTAAGTTAATGGTACCTCGATGTGCGCTTGTGTGGAAATTTAGTTCACGAACAACGGGGAAAAAACTATTCACCTTCTCACCGAATCAAGTAAAACTCTTTACACGGCTAGTGGAATTCCTCCAGTCCTGTAAATGGGTCAGTTGACAGAAGGACTGTAATTGTTGTGGTAATGTAGTACTTACGAGGGTCAAATAAAAAGGAAAAAGGAGGACTACGACGGCGGTCTGAAACCCGCGGCTCTCGGGCCGCATGCGGCTCTTTAGCGCTGCCTTTTTTTTTTTTTTTTTTAAATGGAAAAAGATGGGGGAGGGAAATATATTTTTTGTTTTAATAGGATTTCTAGGAGGACAAACATGACACAAACATTCTTTCAATTCATTAATATTGTAATGAAGTTAAACTTGTGGTGGCATCGTACAACAGAGTAGTCACGTGGTGCGCTATAGGATCCACTGCAGGGAAAATAAACATTTAATCATGAAGGCTAATTATGTATTTCTAGCCAACTTAGTCATTTTTATAGTAGGCTAATATAGCTAGTATTGATAATTATAAGGCTTGTACAAGGCTTTGAATTTTTTGCTGCTCCAGACATACTGTATCAGTTTTTTTTTTTTTTTTTTTGGGGGGGGGGGGGGGGGTCAAATATGGCTCTTTCAACAGTTTGGGTTGCCAACCCTGAGTCAGTACGAGATGTAAGTCGTACTATTGCTACGAGAAAAAAAGTCGCATTATTACATAGGGTAACGTAGCTGTAATCAGCTACGCATTTTACATACATGTACGGTAGCTGAGAGCTATAACATTAGCCTAGCTAATGAAATATTTTAAATATATGTTCTTCTTGGGGGGAAAAAATAATGAAGAAAAAAAAAAATTCGCCGTGGCACGACATGGTGAGGCTGTCCGACTCCGATGCAGCCCACCACCACAGTTTCAAAAAATCCTATGGGAAACACTGGTCAGAGACCCTCCCACCACAGTCTCTTAAAATCCTGTGGGAAACACTGATATCGATTAATTGACTACCAAAATAATCGATAGCTGCAGCCCTAGACTAAAGTGATGGCTGCAATGTTCGAAGGAAAAGAAAAGGAGGAAATGATACCATAAAGCAAACAAATCTCTCTCCGATTTATCAACCACAAGACGCACTGAAATACTGGCTGATGATGTGAGGAAACAGCTTTGTGACGGCCAAATGCCATTTCTCTCATTGAGCAGTGTTTTACAGTAGGGCTGCAGCTATCGATTATTTTAGTAGTCGATTAATCGATGAACTATTTAGTTCGAATAATCGAGTAATCGGATAAGGAACAGTGTTTCCCACTAATGGACGAGACTGTGGCGGCCCGCCACAGTCTCGTTTGGGCCCGCCACAGTCTCGTTTGCGCCCCCCCCCCCCCCCCCCGAAAAAAAAAAAAAGATACTAATCAGATGCGTCAGTCAGCCGATTACACAGCTGTAGCCCACTCCACTCTACTACCCGCGCGAGCGAGAGCAGCATTTTAGAGCAGTATTTTATTTATTTATTTATTTATTTAAGAGACGCAAGGGGAACGAGTAGGAAGAATGGGAGAACGAGCGAGATAGCGAGAGATAGCGGTCGCATGTCGTAGCAGCCCGCTGTTATTTTGTTATTGTTTCTCTTTATTATTGTTACCACAATCGAGTGGTTAAGCAAATACAGACTTCTCTCCTTCTTCCCCATATCCGGGGCATTACAATAGTTTCGATCGGACTTTTCGGCGAAAGTGAGCGGTGGACGGAAAGAAAACTTTGATTGAACTTGCGCGGAGAGGCGGGGCCCAAAATAAAGCCTTGCTCTATTTTCAGAGCGTTGGTCACAGTAAAGTATTTATTAGTTCAAGCAGAGTAAAATGATACATATTCACGGTGCAAGAACGTCGTTTCCGTGTCCATCGATTGGTAAGAAAAGGCTGTTTGTACGAGTGACGTGTGGGCGCTCCCGTCGGGGGGACATTTCGCGTGGAGTGGCTATTTTTCGGCACAACACCGACGCGCCAACTTCAGACAATTATGGCTGACGAAAGTTGGATAAATGCGCCCCCCCCCCCACACACACAATTTCGCGAGCTCTGGGACACTCGAAAAATGACTCTCTTACCTCTCCTTGCTAAGTTAATGGTACCTCGATGTGCGTTTGTGTGGAAATTTAGTTAACGAACAACGTGGAAAAAACTATTCACCTTCTCACCGAATCAAGAAAAACTCTTTACACGGCCATTAGAATTCCCCCTGTCCTGTAAATGGGTCAGTTGACAGAAGGACTGTTATTGTTGTGGTAATGTAGTACTTATGAGGGTCAAATAAAAAGAAAAAAGGAGGGCTACGACGGCGGTCTGAAACCCGCGGCTCTTGGGCCGCATGCGGCTCTTTAGTGCTGCTTCGGAGCTTTTTTTTTTTTTTTTTTTTTTAAATGGAAAAAGATGGGGGAGGGAAATATATTTTTTGTTTTAATAGGATTCCTAGGAGGACAAACATGATACAAACATTCTTTCAATTCATTAATATTGTAATGAAGTTAAACTTGTGGTGTCATCGTACAACAGAGTAGTCACATGGTGCGCTATAGGATCCACTGCAGGGAAAATAAACATTTAATCATGAAGGCTAATTATGTATTTCTAGCCAACTTAGTCATTTTTATAGTAGGCTAATATTGCTAGTATTGATAATTATAAGGCTTGTACAAGGCTTTTAATTTTTTGCTGCTCCAGACATACTGTATCAGTTTTTCTTAGTTTTTTTTTTGGGGGGGGGGGGGGGGGGGGGGGTCAAATATGGCTCTTTTCAACAGTTTGCCAACCCTGAGTCACTACGAGATGTAAGTCGTACTATTGCTACGAGAAAAAAAGTCGCATTATTACATAGGGTAACGTAGCTGTACTCAGCAACGCATTTTACATACATGTACCGTAGCTGAGAGCTATAACATTAGCCTAGCTAATGAAATATTTCAAATATATCGTTGTTATGGTTCTTCTTGGGGGGAAAAAATAATGAAAAAAAAAAAAAAAATCGCCGTGGCATGACATGGTGTGGCTGTCCGACTCCGATGCAGCCCACCACCACAGTTTCAAAAAATCCTATGGTCAGAGACCCTCCCACCACAGTCTCCTAAAATCCTGTGGGAAACACTGAGGAACATAAAAATTAAAATACCTCAGCTGAGCCTCAAATGGTATTAAAAAAAAAAAAAAAATCATAAAATGAGGATCTATGTTCCATAAAAGAGTCGGCTAACTTACATAGCAAGTCTGCTAGCTTAAATGCTATAAAATGCTAACTTTTTTTTTTTTACAATGTTCTTAACAAGTGGTTCAGACACATATTCCCACCAAAAATGGCTAAATATACCTATAAACTAAATTACGAATGCATTAAAAAAACATTAGCTCAAACGAAAACTTAGCTTATGTTGGTCTTAACAGGGGGCAGATGGATTCAACCATGTGAAATGAGGTAGACTAGAGGGCCGTGTATCCACCCACATCAATAAAACTAAATGCAAACACTTTCAAAACAAACCATTACAACACCACTTTAATTAACCGAATACTCGAAGCAGCAAAATTTAATTCGAATATTTTTTTCTCATCGAATACTCGAGTTAATCGATTAATCGTTGCAGCACTATTTTACAGTTAAAGTTACTGTCAATAATTATGTTTGCACCTTTATGACATGTTCTGTACATGTGAACATGTAGTGTACTATTTGTAGAGGTGTGCAAAATTTCCGATTCTTAGATTATTCGCGATTCGGCCGTGGAAGATTCGAGAACGATTCACAAGCATCCAAATTCCGATTATTGAAATATGCCAAGTAAAGCGGAAGTACAACACACTCAGCGCGCCGCGTGGTCTTCGGGGCGCAACGAGGAAGAACGCAGCGAGAGTAGCTAAACATCATTCTTCTCATTACCCGGCCCCTCGGGTAATGCCAATGCTCAACTCACGGCTCTTGCTCAACTCATCCCACGAGATAAAAAAACACAACAACATACGTGACTGCAGCCGAAAAGCTGCTACAAAATAGGTCATCCACATCATGTAATGGTAGATATCATTTATATAGGACTAGATGCAACATTGATCCGGTAGCGTGAGCACTGAGCAGCACATCTACAAAAAGCTAGATGTTAACGGCCGCCATCTTAAAGCAGTACACTTCCCTGCAAGGCTGTTGTAGCGAACCTTCCAAGAAAACCTAATTAACTTTTTATCTAAAATACTCCTAAATCGGTAAAATATTTACTTGAATCTATCTTTCAAATAGTTTTTAAACTTTCACATGTCGAAAGTAGACAAAAGGGAAATTATGGAATAACGGGAGCAATTTTAACAACTTTAACAGTTGATTCACAACATTAAATTAATTGAATGTAGTTTAAAGCTGCTGTTACAGAATGGGGACTGGAGTTTTTTATTTACTGTTATTTTTGTATATTTGTTTACTGCTATATTTTAACTTGATACTGAAATAGTAGTTTGGTTTAGCCTGAGAGGATTTTTGAACAATTTTGGAACTAATGTACAAAAAATTTAATTTAAAAAAAAATGTAAAAAAGGAGGAGGGGGGAGTGCATCAATAATTGTTTTATAATCGAATCGGAGCCTCTGAATCGTAATCGTAATTGAATCGTTAGGTGCCCAAAGATTCCCAGCTCTAACTATTTGCACGTTTTCTTTTTCGTCCAACAGTGTTTTAGTTACAAAATGTACTGTCAATAGTTATTGTTTGCTCCTTTATGACAGATCTTGTCAATTATTTAGTGTACATGTGTAAACATTGTACCTGCATGTTTTTTTTTTCTATTTTTTCTATTTTTATTTTAAGTCAAGAAAATATTTTTAATGTATTTTTATTTAATCAGAATGTGCATTGTATTTTTGTTTGGTCAAAAGAAAACCACCTTTACCACCTTCGACCTGCCTTGCACTTGACTGACAGTAATAAATGGACCCATGCTTGTATGAAAAAAAAATAATTGTGGAACCTTCAACATTTGTTTTTGAGTACCCCTAGCCTAAAGCATGCTTATTGAATCACAAAAATAAAAATAATAGCGCCAGAAGTGAATTGGTAGGGGCTTGAAAACATTATGGTTGATCACAAATGTGCTCTCAAGATAAAGGGGGTGTCTTACATTAATTACCCTATGTATCTAAGCCTGTCGCAATATGCAATAATTCCATTTATCGCGCGATATATAAAAATGAAGGCGGTAACTTTTCCGCTGCGATTTATCGCCTCGCGTGCACGCGTGTGTGCGCGTGCGGCAGACGTGCTGTTAAAAGTTCGTTACCAACTGCGCAAAATGCATCTTCGTTCCAGGTCTGCCAAAAACTAGCGCCGGAGCCAATTGTTCCCACTATATCCTATTGTTCAACGTATACCGGCCGCGTCAGTGCTCCGGAGTGACTGTGGACCATCTATGGCGCGCCGGTGTTGTTGACGTGTGGGCGCTCCCGTCAGGAGTGACATTTCACGCGGGGCGGCTATTTTTCGGCACAACGCTGGATATCTACAATTAAGTCCGCCAAAACATTGTTACCGACTTGGCTGCTACGAATAACCTCACTTTGACAACGAACAGCTAAATGAAATTACCGGTAAGAGCGCTGTGCTTCAAACTCGTCCTGTATATGAAAGCCCTCATATGCTGGTGTTGTGTAGTAATGAGCAGACGTGACTTCAGCGGCGCTTGCTATCTTTTTTAATGCGCGGTTGCGCGCACACACTAGATATCATGAAATGGCAAACTAGATGTGCTACTTACCATGTCATTGGCTACGTGAGCACAGAGTGATTATGGGACATGTAGTCTATATACTACGTCGATGAATTCTAAACTGTCATTTGTCACATGAGGTTAAGAAGGCCAAATCAATCCATACCAGTGACTATAGATAATGTTGCAAATATTGTTAATTCAGTACGTGACACAAATGGATTTGGACCATAAATAGGATGTCTTGCTCATGTAGTAAACCTAGCTACTAAGAGAGCTGTAGCAATCAACGGTGTGCCCTGCCTCACTTTACAAACAGTAAAGATTGTTCTCAGCACTTTTATACAATTTTTTTTCATATCAGTAAGAAGTAAGCACATAAATATTATGCACTAAAATGCATGTTTATATGATGGCAATTTAATTTTTGCTCGTTAGCAAAAAAAGACAAAAAAACAAAAAATACAATTGTTATATTATTTTTTTTACAGAGCATTAAATGTATTGAATCGGATCGAAAATCGTGTCCCTCGTATCAAAATTCGTACCGAACCATGACCTAACTGTATCATTACATCCCTATGGAACACCATTGCATAAGCTATGACGGGAAAAGTTTTCATTTTTATAAATGCTGAAGTTGTTAAGTGCAATTTTTTGTATTTTTTTTTTTTAAACACATTTTATTTATTCTGTGTTTCTGTGCGGTATCAATATTGTTGTTTTTTACTTAAGAGGTATGGTCTATTGTTTTTAGTTGTGATTTCTTAAAAAGTATATTTGAATTTAAGAGTAAATATCGCTTTTAAATGGGTGTACTTCATCTATTAATATATACTGTATTCGCACTGTGTTATTGTAAATTGGTTTAAAAAATTGGGGGGGGGGGGCGCAATAATATCGCATATCGCAATAATTTATGAGAATAATTATCGCACACTAAAATTTGTTATCGCGACAGGCCTATATGTATCACAATTCCCCAGTCACCCCTATATAATTTTTACCTTTGCTGCATCCAGGAGCAGGAGCAGTATGGCGAGCTGGTACCGAGCAGATACAGATGTAGAAAAGTTGCCCAAGCCATAACACACACACTCGAGTGGATCAATTTTGGCATCCAAACTCTCTTGCAGCTTGCCTGAGTTGACCTCTGTCTCTTTTAGATTTAATGATGCAGCCGACAGCATTTGTTCTGGAGACAATAATAATCACTTGCTTATTGCTTTCTGTTCTAACAAATACTCAGAAATAACTGGTACTTTAATCCAAGGGACCCACCTTTCCATTCTTTCCAAAAGCATTCACATCTCATTTCAGCCCTGCAAAGAATGACGAAAAGTTAGCGCAGGAGAGCAAAATCACTTCGATAAAAGTTCTTCTGTTCAGTTTTATTGAATGTGACTATCTTACACAACTTCGTTGATTCTTTTAACAGTTTTTCCAACATCCAGCGGCTCATTGCTGTGCGCTTCAGAAATCTTTGATGTCTTCAAACTTCTGGATGCAGCTTTCCTTCGACGTTGTACCTGCCACTCACCACACATGTCTGACATTTTCAATAATTTATTCGGGATATGAAGAGGCGGCGTGAAGTGGCTTTATGTTTATTAAACATTTGCCGTTAGTAAATGTGGTGTTTTTAGAATCACGCACACGGAGATGGAGGCCCATTTCAATGGTTTTATTAGGGAATCAACTCAACACAGGTCTATCACGACTCCATAACTAGCTGACACTATTTCCGCACTTCTCGCGCGCAAGTCTCACGAGACTTGTAAACTAGAACACTACAGTAAGTAAGTGGACATTAAGCGCCACTAGAAAGAACAGGATTTTTTCTTTAAAATGATATTATTAATTGCTACAAATAGCGTCCACCTTTAGTTTCTTCGAATGTGCTGTCGCAGCAACCTGATGTGAGTAGCGCATGCGTAGTACATGCACAAGCTAACCGTACATTCGTTGATTTACGACCATTTTACGACAGTTTGGGGATGTGACGTATTTCGGGTTTTTTTAAAACAATGTTTATTTGTACTCTATAATACTACTGGTACTAACTAACATTAATGGCTGTATTTTGAGTTATTTTGCGTAAACAATACACTTACGCTGCTATATAAGCTGTACACTGAATACTTTTGCACTTGTGTAAGAGTCATATCTTCAGTGTGGTCCCATAAAAAATATAATTAAATATCTACGGAAACGTAAGGGGTGGACTCAATTGTTTATAATATTAAAAAACGTGTTCATAATCTCATCCATGCAAGCAAAAATTTCAACTCACATTGGGTTGCGACAGGGACTATTTTCGAATGGCACAAGTTTTCTACTTCCGGAGTGATGTATGGAATGGGACTCATAATAAAAAGTATATGACTTATTATATATTTTTATTAAAGTCTAATTGGGAGTCCTTATTTTTAGCCTTTTGTGTCGAATAAAATAGGACGGTAATTTACGTTTTAAAAACAGCTGGCAAAAACGGAAGTGCTTTTTCTACCGGAAGTGCTCCCTTGTGCCAACGCGAGACTAGACGCTAGCAAAGGTTTAGCTTCGAAGCTTATTTACTGCTACAAGAAAGAATATGTTCATATAACCTTTGAAGAAATAGGTAACATGTTTTACGAAGTTTAAGTTGTTGTTATGTACAAATACATAAAAAAAAATTGTGTTAAATGTTTTTTTCACGTTCTAGTTAATTTTTTAATATGGATTTTCCTAATGACGTTTACTATTGCTAAACATTTCAGGTATTTCTTGATATGAGATTGTTGACTTTCATTAATGCTATAATGTAGGTTTGTGGTTATACTTTTAAAACATCCATTAGCGTTGTATTTTTAATCCCGTTTATACTTTTGATGTTCTTTTAGTCATCATTCCCTCCAGCATGTCAATGTCACATTTGTATGGACGGAGGGGGCCAGAGGAGGAAGGCGTAGATATCGAAAAATTTGAGATCACTGATTGGGATTTGGCCAATGAGTTCAACCCAGACCGCCGCAGACACAGGCAGACCAAGGAGCAAATGACTTACGGCATCTGGGCTGAAGGGGACTCTGATGAGGATGAAAGACCCAGCTTTGCAGGCAAACGGTAAGTTGTTGCTTTGTTTACATGTCAAGCCATGTTGTCAACTAGCTATGTGCCGGTATGAGATTCTGATGATATGATAACCTTATGCCAAAATATCATGGTTTCACAGTATCACGGTATTGCAATTACAGCTCTAAAATGTGTTACTTTGAGATATCGGGGTTAAAAAAAAAAAAAAGGGGGGGTAGGTTTTAGGCTTTTTTCTTTTGAGCAGGATTTTTATTTTTCAAAACATATTACCAAATTGGAACACAAGTATAATGTTTAGTTAAAATACATAAATAACTGAAATTTTCTAAATATGATTAAAATAATGCAATGCTTTAGGTGAACCTAAATTACCATCGGAACAAAAATAATTGAATTATTTTCCATAAAAAGCACGTGTGTATGACTCGTATCATGTTCCCATTATTCACACACTCTTTCTCAACACACAGTTGCTAGAGAGAGAAAAAACACGCTTTACCACTGCTACACACACTAAACATTAGAGAGAGGTGTGCGAAATTTCCTATTCTTAGATTATTTGCGATAGAGCTGAAACGAATACTCGAGTAACTTGAGTTTAAAAACTGATCCGAGTAATTTTATTCACCTCGAGTAATCGTTTATTTTGATAGCTCGAAGCATCACGTTTTGCTCGGACTACTTTTAATGCAGAGTGTGAAGAAGGAGCTGAGCCAAAAGGCAAAGCTCTCGATTTACCAGTCGATCTACGTTCCTACCCTCACCTATGGTCACGAGCTTTGGGTCGTGACCGAAAGAACAAGATCCCGGATACAAGCGGCCGAAATGAGTTTCCTCCGAAGGGTGTCCGGGCTCTCCCTTAGAGATAGGGTGAGAAGCTCGGTCATCCGGGAGGGACTCTGCGTCGAGCCGCTACTCCTCCGCGTAGAGAGGAGCCAGCTGAGGTGGCTCGGGCATCTGGTTCGGATGCCTCCCGGACGCCTCCCTGGAGAGGTGTTCCGGGCATGTCCCACCGGCGGGAGGCCCCGGGGACGACCCAGGACACGCTGGAGAGACTGTCTCTCGGCTGGCCTGCGAACGCCTTGGGATCCCGCCGGAGGAGCTGGTTGAAGTGGCTGGGGAGAGGGAAGTCTGGGCTTCCCTGTTAAAGCTGCTGCCCCCGCGACCCGACCCCAGAACAAGCGGAAGATAATGGATGGATGGATGGATACTTTTAATGCAGGACAACGCGCTGATGTCACGTGCGTAGAGGAAGAAGCAAAAAAAAAAAAAAAAAAACTTACATCAGCTGACAGCCGCTACAAACGACGTTGCAAAATACTAGCCCGCACGATGCTACGTTGATAGCAGGTAGCGTCTGATGAGTCTCATAGAGATCTCATGTATGTTGAACTAGATGCGAAATGACAGCCTAGGCCGCGTCTGGGCAGCGTTAGTAAACAGCCGCCATCTTAAAGCAGTAGAGCGCTAATAAAGAGCGCTAAGCGCTAATAAATAAGATTAACGTTACTGTCACTAGCTCACGCAACGTTAGCCCTGTGGAGGGCTAGGTTTCTATTAATTATGACCACTGTCGATGTGTGGCTAACGTGTCTTACATACAGGCTTTAACATAACATAGCGTTGTGGAGAGATGCGGGTGTAAAATAAAAACTCAATAATGCTAACTATCAATTTTAGCTCAGTAGTCATTACTGGATAAAACACCAAGTGGCACTGGTCCCTAATGTGCTCCGATACAGCCTGTATCATACATTTATTTTGAACACTGCAAAAACTCAAAATCCTATCAGGACTTACAGTTTAGACTAAATGGCTTGACACAAATAGAAATTCAATTGAAACACGTGGGAAAAAAATCCAAACTTTTAAGTGATGTGTGTTATCAAGCGTAACTGAATTTTTAGGTATATATATATATATATATATTAGGGCTGTCCCAAACGACAAATTTTCTCCCGATTAGTCAGCCAACAATTTTTACGATTAGTCGACTAATCTTACAATTTTTTTTTTAATTTGTATTTTTTTACTAATTTAGCAATGAAATTGAAGCGTCAATTCACAAAAACATTTTGGAACACTTAAATTCTTGATTAAAGTACAAATAAACGGATAAATAACAATAATAAATCACAAATAAACAATGAGTTAAAATGCTGATAGAATTAACTTGTGCAAAAGAATGGAATGTAAACAGATTCAGAACACTGACTTCACCTTTCCAAAATGATTCAAAACAATTCTTAAAAAAAAAACCTAGCATTAATATTATAGAATACTGTAATACTATATATAATAGTATTGAAGCGGTATGGTTGTTAAGAGTCTTTATTGCTCGAATTGCTGTGTCCAGCTCTGTAACTCTCCTGCACTCTGTGAACTGTCGCGCACTCTCTGGAACTCTCTAATGAGCAGGAACGCGCGCGGCTCTTTATAGTGTCTGTCACGTGACTGTGACGCAGCCGGTAACGCGCTCGGCCAAACGGACACACAAGTACGGTGGGTGAATTATGACAAACAAAGGGTCACCACAGTATCATAATAATTATTCATTGCCAATCAGAATTTTCTATAAAGGGTGTCATTTTAAAGGTATTTTTAGTGTAGAATCTGAAGTATGTGGGATTAACTCCAGAAATCGTTATTTATATGACAAACATTACATGCTTTTATTTTGAAATGTTCACCGGAAGTGCGTTCGCTAAACCGCTAATTTAAGCTTTACACTCCGCAAAAAAAGCACTTTTTGTCATTGCATGTGTTGTCAGTAATAGATTTTTTTGTCATTTTGCAAATGCTATTAACCAGCGA
The DNA here is from genome assembly GCF_030265065.1 of Corythoichthys intestinalis. NCBI lineage: Eukaryota > Metazoa > Chordata > Actinopteri > Syngnathiformes > Syngnathidae > Corythoichthys > Corythoichthys intestinalis. Next base: position 54,587,213 of record NC_080397.1, on the reverse strand, counting down.
TTTTTCATGTTTGAAGTGTCACCTTTTAACTGCAAGTTTTGGAGAAGGCTGCCTGTCTTATAGCCGGCTAAAGTAGGTCGTCTTTTTTCCCCATTCACCTCAATGTAGCAATGCTAACGTATATAGTGTTTAATATAGATGTGTTTTCTTATTTTGTATGTCTGAACTTTAATTCTACAGCGTGTTGATGAGAGAAAAGAACTGGAGTCTCAATAAAACATGTCATTAGTTAGTTAGACGGACTTAGAATCTCCTGTCGTTATCATTCACGGCCGACGTGCAGCTAAGCTTGGCATTGAAGAGACAGGACACAACAGTGTACCCTCCTTTGTTTCTTTAAAAATAAGTCAAAGTTTTGGACTCTGGTGCGCTTTTTTGGCTTTGTGCTGCTTTCCCCGCTTGCATACCAAGCGTCCGACATTCTGAACTTTCCACGCATATATTTTTTTAACCATTCATTAGCCGTCGACGGGATGTTGTGCTCGTCGACGGATTTACGTCATCGATGACGTCGACTATGTCGACTAGTCGGGACAGCTTTAATATATATATATATATATATATATATATATATTTTTTTTTTTTAAATAAGGTCTAAAGGTTTTTTGAGTTAAAGCAGTGATTTAGTCTTTTTTTTTTTATATTCTAGTTACTTCTGAGATGCAATTGTTGGCTGTTTTCAACAGTATACATCGAAAATAAAGACATTGATTGACTGAAAATGGTTCAAGATTAGATGAAATGTCTTGTTTTCTCATGTATATTTATAATTGCTCTTCACCTAAAAATATATTTGTTTTCTCCGATTACTCGATTAATCGATAGAATTTTCAGTCGATTACTCGATTACTAAAATATTCGATAGCTGCAGCCCTAATTCGCGATTTGGCTGTGGAAGATTCGAGAACGATTCACAATCATCCAAATTCTGATTATTTAATTATACCAGTTAAAGGGGAAATAAAACACAGTCAGCGCGGATTTGGGACGCAATGAGGAATGGACCGAGAGTAAATATAATGGTCAACTCATGCCGCTAGATAACAAAACAATCATACCTGACTGCAGTCGACAGCCGCTACAAACAACGCCCAGTTGCTAATTGCTACAAACATACTGTAAGAGCCATATTCCTGATTTGTATTACAATATGTAATTTTACTCCTCGACACTAGAGGCTGTCAATCGCGTCTTTCCACTGACCTGTAATCAGCCCAGGTATGCTTAAAATGACAGCTAATCATGGCACAGGTGTTGGTAGTTGGGAGGGCAAACAGTTTTTGACTGTGTCTTAGTGCAGCGTGCAGGAATGGAATATACTCATTTTTTTGTTCATTTGTGAATACAATTTTTGAGTATTTTGGTTTGTTACTTTTATTTTGACAAAGAGCTTTTGAGTTAAGTTATTAGACGCCACCAGAATAAACTATTGGAACTGAGAAATGGACTCGCTGGTGTTTGCTTCGCGTCTCCAACTGCACTGAGCGCACGTCATTACTACAATCCCCTAACTATCATCCAGTACTTGACTGGGAACAGGGATCAGTCAGTACACATACGGCCACGTAATGCGACAGTAGATATTACATATATATAGAATTAGATGCGAAATGACAGACGACAGTGGCGTTAGAACATGTATAGAGAACTAGATGCGAAATGACAGACTTGCTGGCGTTGGTAAACAGCCGCCATCTTATAGCAGTAGACTTCTCTGGATGGCTCTGTTGTTGCGGATTTAATTCCCTTTTTATCTGAAATACTCCTAAATCGGCAAAATTTTGACTTGAATCTTTCTTTAAATGAGGAAACAGTTTTAAAAGTTTGACATGTCGAAAGTAGACAGAAGGGAAATTTACGGAATAACGGGAGCAATTTTTACAACTTTAACGGTTGATTCACAACATTAAATTAATAGAATGTAGTTTAAAACTGTGGATACAGAATGGGGACTTGTGTATTTTATTTACTGTTTTTAACTGTTAACTTGATCCTGTAATTGTAGTTTGGTTTAGCCTGACATGATTTTTGAACAATTTTGGAACTAATGTACGAAACATTAAAAGTGGGAGGTGGTGCATCAATAATTGATTTATAATAAAATCGTGGCCTCTGAATTGTAATTGTAATTGAATCGTTAGGTGCCCAAAGATTCCCAACTGTGCTTAATATGCTGGGGTTAACTCTCGTAGCTGGTGTGAAACGTTCATGACAGTGTTTACTAACTTTTAATTTTGTATAAATGCAAAATCATATTGGAGGTATTGCCTCCTCGGTAGCCACCCTCCGCAAACATGTTTTACATGTCGGTTCGCCCTCCTCCTCCAAAACGCGGCCATCTGTAACCTTTCTGGAGCAGAAGTATTCCCATACCAGCGATTCCGTTTTCGATGGGGGAAAAAGTTCAGGGGTTTCACCTCCTCCAGCAATCGTGTTGCACAGCTGACTCACTGACACTGAGCAACAACCAGTGGGGGACGGTTGAGCCCTGTAGCTGGAGATGAGGGATTTCTACCTGAATTTTTAGGACATAACAAAAACAGCTAATACCGTAGGGACGGTATGATGGTAAATTTTTGCTGTTTTGAAACAATGACGTTTTCATACCACGGTATACCTTGAAACCGGTAATCGACAGATGTCTATTGTAGGCATGTGCCGGTTACTGGTTTCACGGTTTACCGTGGTGTGAAAACGTTGCGGTTTCAAAACCACTAAAATTTTCCATCAGACCGTAGTACAGTATTGGCTATTTTTAATGTGTCAAAAATGCAGCCGGAAGTGGCTTGGCGCGGCAGCGCTCACCCACTCCCGTTTGTTGCTGTGTGTGAAAGTGACGCTATCGGCTAGACAGCCAGTGAACCTAAAAACAAATACTCCAAACATAAGGCGTACTTTTCTTCAATTTATTGAGCTCTCAAATCGTGGTAAGTGGAATATACAAAATGAATACATTTAAAACGTTGTACAGTTGTATTTTTCCATGTGTGAGTAGCTTCAACAGATTAGCACCATGAAAAAGTTCGCCAAAAACAAAACACACATTTTCCTCTCAAATTCAATATTCAAACTAAAAGCTTACAAAGATGAATGTTAGCTTAGGCTTAGCTGGGAGAGCAACTTCGTCGAGTGTTACAGCCGCAGAGTGAGAAAACAAGCTTGATTCGCTTGAATGAAGGGGAAAAGGGGATAGCATCAAAGATCGCTAATTGAGAAAGATGCTCTTGCCCTAAGCACAAATCCACGTTCGCTGGATCAAGTAGAGGTCTCACTCCCAATGTTTTTTTTGTTTTTGTTTAGATGAAACCTTTCCACAACAATATTTACACTTTAACTTATACATTTTTAACTAACTTATTAACTTATGAATTCTTTGTTTTTTAACACATAGGCATGACATCATGTAGACTAGAGCTAACACAGTGGCTGAAAATGGCGAAACTTCACTTGGAGCTTTTCCACCATAAAAAAAAAGTCATGCAGTAGAATTTTTTAAAAATTCTAGTCAGAAGTGTTTTTACTTTTTTTATAGAAACTATTTTGTTCCTGCTCTAATCTTGAGCAACTTGAGCTGTGGCTGTGGGTATAGTCTTGCCTGGTACGGCCAGACTTTTCTCCCTGTACTTTTCAAACACTGAGAGAAAAGTCTGGGAACCAGCCCATTAACGGCCTCTCGAGCAGGTACAAATCAATCGACAAATCCAGATTCGTTTATTTGCGTGACGTGTTCTTAACGAGCAACGTCACTCTTGCGCGTCGGAAGTAGTCTCCACAACAACACAAATGGTGAACAGGAGAGCCGAGAATATGTTCCAATCCACGGTAAAATCAGTTTTAAATGACCAAAAACACATCGACACGAGTCATTGAGAACAGTCTGTCTCGCGCTAGCCATGTTAAATAAACTCCGCTCTCCTCGTATGTTTACTTCGGTGCGCAAGTCCCTCGTCCTGCCCTCGTCGCTTTACTAACGTCACGTCTGCCTGTCGCTGATTGGTCCACTCCGCTGTCTGTTTGCTGTGGCTTGCTCCGCCCTGGAAATTGTATCCGCTGAATGGTGGCCAGACTCAATCGCTGGAACAGCGGTGAGTCTGGTGTACCAGGCAAGGTATAGTCTATAAGTTATATTTATTTTAATTTTTTTATCGATAATTTATTTTAACAATATATTCATGTTCCAATTTGCAACTATGTTCTGAAAAAAAAATCCGCTTCAATGGGAAAAAATTTTTTTTTTTCAACCCATACATCTCAAAATAACACATTTTGGAGCTATAATTGCAATACCGTGCTACCGTGAAACCGCGGTATTTTTGCCCACGGTTATCGTACCGTCAAAATCTCATACCGGCACATCTCTCGTCTATTGTCAACCCATCCAATAGTTTAAGAATAACATTTTAAACCAAGTGTTTGTTTTTCTAGAGCCAAAGACTACACTGCTCCAGTGAATTTTGTGAGTGCAGGATTAAGAAAAACTGCAGCTGACGAGAAACAGCAAAGGGATGAAGAGGAAGGCTCCGATAATTCCGATGATGATAGTCCTGCGGCACCTCCGCCTCCTCGAGTGCCAACTACAAAAAAGCTTCAGAAAGTAAATTACAATTTAGAGCAGCAGTTTTTATTCAATGCGGCAGAGAGTATTTACCTTATTAATTGTACTGTATTTGTGGTGATAACTTTTCTTTCCAGGGTAATTTCCGTGGAAACCAGTCTCAAAGGTTTGCAGGGGGTATACAGTCGGGACAAGGAATTGGTTCCTGGGAGAAACACACCAAGGGAATCGGACAGAAACTGCTGCAGAAAATGGGCTATCAACCTGGCAGAGGCTTGGGCAAAAATGCACAAGGTCAGCAGAATTAAGTGTACTTACTCGGGATGTCCTGATCACTTATTTTTGCATGTGAATCCAAGTGACCAGATTTTGAGTATTTGCCGATAGCAAGTCCTGATCCGTTACCTTGTAGGGTTAGGGTTAGATATTCATATTGAGATGTTCGTTATGTTCGTCTCCCAAAACACGTTTTTAGCTTGTTATCGTCTTGCCGTCTTCCTGAAGAAAAGTGTTCGTTGGTGAAATATTTTCATTATTGTCATCGTTGACGAAAACAACACTGCGTTAGTGCGGCTGTGGTTTAAAAGAAGCGTTTTTTCGCCCCCAAAATCAGTTGTACAGCACAAAATAAATTTGCAAACAAATTACATTTAAATATTTATCATTGCAATTTACGTATAATATACATCTTCATCCAACAAGCTACATTCACATTGATTTTGACTTTTTCGTTGGCACTGCAAATTGTCTTTGTTCTGTAAAGTTTACTTTGGTAGTGTACTGTATAAACATACAGTGGGGCAAATAAGTATTTAGTCAACCACCAATTGTGCAAGCTCTCCTACTTGAAAAGATTAGAGAGGCCTGTAATTGTCAACATTGGCAAACCTCAGCCATGAGAGACAGAATGTGGGGGAAAAAAACCCAAGAAAATCACATTGTTTGATTTTTAAAGAATTTATTTCCAAATTAGAGTGGCTAATAAGTATTTGGTCACCTACAAACAAGCAAGATTTCTGGCTGTCAAAGAGGTCTAACTAACGAGGGTCCACTCGTTACCTGTATTAATGGCACCTGTTTTAACTCACCATCGTTGTAAAAGACACCTGTCCACAACCTCAGTCAGTCACACTCCAAACTCTACTATGGCCAAGACCAAAGAGCTGTCCAAGGACACCAGAGACAAAATTGAAGACCTGCACCTGGCTGGGAAGACTGAATCTGCAATAGGTAAAACGCTTGATGTAAAGAAATCAACTGTGGGAGAAATTATTAGAAAATGGAAGACATACAAGACCACTGATAATCTCCCTCGATCCGGGGCTCCATGCAAGATCTCACCCCGTGGCGTCAAAATGATAAGAACGGTAAGCAAAAAACCCAGAACTACACGGGGGGACCTAGTGAATGGCCTACAGAGAGCTGGGACCACAGTAACAAAGGCTACTATCAGTAACACAATGCGCCGCCAGGGACTCAAATCCTGCACTGCCAGACGTGTCCCCCTGCTGAAGAAAGTACACGTCCAGACCCGTCTGCGGTTCGCTCGAGAGCATTTGGATCATCCAGAAGAGGACTGGGAGAATGCGTTATGGTCAGATGAAACCAAAATAGAACTTTTTGGTAGAAACACAAGTTCTCGTGTTTGTAGGAGAAAGAATACTGAATTGCATCCGAAGAACACCATACCCACTGTGAAGCATGGGGGTGGAAACATCATGCTTTGGGGCTGTTTTTCTGCAAAGGGACCAGGACGACTGATCTGTGTAAAGGAAAGACTGAATGGGGCCATGTATCGAGAGATTTTGAGTGAAAATCTTCTTCCATCAGCAAGGGCATTGAAGATAAGACGTGGCTGGGTCTTTCAGCATGACAGTGATCCCAAATACACAGCAAGGCCAACAAAGGAGGGACTTCGTAAGAAGCATTTCAAGGTCCTGGAGTGGCCTAGCCAGTCTCCAGATCTCAACCCCATAGAAAATCTGTGGACGGAGTTGAAAGCCTGTGTTGCCCAACGACAGCCCCAAAACATCACTCCTCTAGAGGAGATCTGCATGGAGGAATGGGCCAAAATACCAGCAACAGTGTGTGAAAAGGTTGTGAAGAGTTACAGAAAACGTTTGACCTCTGTTATTGCCAACAAAGGGTACATAGCAAAGTATTGAGATGAACTTTTGGTATTGGCAGAATAGTTATTTTCCACCATGATTTACAAAAACATATTTTAAAAATCAAACAATGTGATTTTCTGGGTTCTTTTTCCACATTCTGTTCCTCATGGTTGAGGTTTACCCATGTTGACAATTACAGGCCTCTCTAATATCTTCAAGTGGGAGAACTTGCACAATTAGTGGTTAACTAAATACTTATTTGCCCCACTGTATATGATAAAACGTAATGCCATTTTATTGTTTCTTTTTGCAATATCCTTCTACCTCTAGCATACTGTGTTGCTTTGTAGCGCCTGAAACTTAAAATAAAAACTAATACATTTTTTTTTTAAAACCTGATCCACTGAACATGACAATATCCGATCAAGGACATCCCTAGTACGTATGTGTAGGTGTTGGGTGTTTACAATATACTGTATTTAACATTTGCCACATAAATGTTATAGGTATTATCAATCCTATCGAGGCGAAGGTTCGTAAAGGAAAGGGTGCTGTGGGTGCTTACGGCAATGAACGAACCCAACAGAGTATTCAAGATTTTCCTGTGGTTGACTCTGATGAAGAGGAGGAAAAGGTAATGTGAACATTTTATAGTCATTCAGGCCTTGACTTTTAATATTAGCAGGTGTTAAAAAAAACTACATTCTAAATCATCTGTCTCTGCAGGAGTTTCAGAAGGAACTTGGTCAGTGGCGTAAAGATCCGTCTGCCACTGGTGTGAGGAAGAAACCAAAGTACTCTTACAAAACTGTAGAGGAATTGAAGGCTAAAGGCAAAATTTCTGGGCGCAGCACTGGAGTATCTGCTGGAGAGCTGGCACAAGTCAAGGTAAAATAACTATCCCTTTTTTAAGACCTGCTCAAGTAGCGAAACAAGGGTTTGAAGCAAATGACCCCCTGGATTTTGGAAATCAACATGCTCTGCAGAAAGAAACGTTTCACCCGAGTTAAGATTAATCTGATACATCTTCTTGCGTGTAGGTCATTGATATGACTGGAAGAGAGCAAAGGGTATATTCCAGTTACAGTCAGATGTCCAACAAGCACAGCATGCCAGAAGATGGTCCACCGAGTACATCCGATCAGAAGGGATCCGGCTTTGCGCTTCCTGAACTTGAACATAATCTTCAACTTTTGATTGATCTTACGGAACAAGACATATTACAGGTACAACTGAACCAATATACCAGGGCTGGGTGATACAATGAAAAATGAAATCTCCGATTTTTTGTCGCTCACCTTTCGCTACTTTTTTAAATTGTATATAGGTACTGTATCTGTACACACAAACCAGATTACAAAAAAGTTAGGTGATATAAATTATGACTAAAGAATGAATGCGTCTAAAGCCCCTTTCACACATACAGTGGGGCAAATAAATATTTAGTCAACCACTAATCGTGCAAGTTCTCCCACTTGAAAATATTAGAGAGGCCTTTAATTGTCAACATGGGTAGACCTCAACCATGAGAGACAGAATGTGGGGGAAAAAACTCAGAAAATCACATTCTTTGATTTTTTTAAAGAATTTATTTGCAAATCATGGAGGAAAAGTGGTCAATACCAAAAGTTCATCTCAATCCTTTGTTATGTACCCTTTGTTGGCAATAACGGAGGCCAAACCTTTTCTGTAACTCTTCACAAGCTTTTCACACACTGTTGCTGGTATTTTTGCTCATTCCTCCATGCATGTCTCCTCTATAGCAGTGATGTTTTGGGGCTGTCGTTGGGCAACACGGACTTTCAACTCCCTCCTCACCCCGTGGCATCGAAATGATAACAAGAATGGTGAGCAAAAATCCCAGAACCACATAGGGGGACCTAGTGAATGACCTACAGAGAGCTGGGACAACAGTAACAAAGGCTACTATTAGTAACACAATTCGCCGCCAGGGACTCAAATCCTGCACTGCCAGACGTGTCCCCCTGCTGAGGAAAGTACACATTCAGGCCATAACACATTCTCCCAGTCCTCTTCTGCATGATCCAAATGCTCTCTAGCAAGCCATAACACATTCTCCCAGTCCTCTTCTGGATGATCCAAATGCTCTCTAGCAAACCGCAGATGGGCCTGAATGTGTACTTTCCTCAGCAGGGGGACACGTCTGGCAGTGCAGGATTTGAGTCCCTTGCGGCGCATTGTATCACTGATAGTAGCCTTTGTTACTGTGGTCCCAGCTCTCTGTAGGTCATTCACTAGGCCCCCCCGTGTGGTTCTGGGATTTTTGCTCACCGTTCTTGTTATCATTTTGACGCCACGGGTTGAGATCTTGCATGGAGCCCCAGATCGAGGGAGATTATCAGTGGTATTGCATGTCTTCCATTTTCTAATAATTGTTCCCACAGTCGATTTCTTTACAACAAGCTTTTTACCTATTGCAGATTCAGATATTACATCAGGTAAACTCCAGGTCTTCCCAGAAAAAAAAAAAAAACATATATATATATATATATATATATAGTTATTTAAATAATCAATTTCGATTTGTCGCACAGACCTACAATTTACACACCAAGCTTAGTGGCCAGTGATGAAAGTAAAACCAAATATATTTGCATGTGGCGGAAAACAGACAAGACTGAAAAAGCGGTTTCTGCTCTTGCACCCCTCTATAAAAGAAACTGCTGTATTGTAAGCCAAAACAACTGTTGTGTTTGATAGAACAATATGTCTATATGCTGCCATAGCAGATTCATGGCGCACTAAGCCTCCAAACTATTTTTAATTTGTCCGTTTTACCCTGAAAACCCTCATTTACAGACGTCGCACAACCGCTTTTGTTTCAACCTAGCCATAAAAAGAAGATAAGTAATTATATTCATTATTCAAAATGTCATTTTTAGCTTAGAATCATTAATTGATGTCTAAATTTTAGTTAAAAAAAAAAAAAAACAACTTGAAAAAATTATTCACTCGCATATTTTAAACTTTTAAATGAATTAAGTCACAATGAAAAATTTGGCATCTGTTAAAAAAGTCACGGATATCTACCTCATAATTATCGCTTAATTGTATTTTTTTTGTTACTGTCGCATTTTTCCCGATATATTTGATGATAAATAATCGATCTAAACCAAAAAAATTGAAAAATAACGTTTAAAAGGATAACTATATGAAAAAGAAAATCTCAACCACTCCTTGTTGTCTGCGATTTCTGCATCGCGACCCTTGTTATATCACCATGTTTCACCCATAAAATAAAATAAAAAAATCCGGCTGTGGCCATTCACAGCTGTGTTTTACACTCGGTGATACATGCTACATGGAGTTTTTGGATCGAAACAAGGTAAGTATGCGAGAATATCTCGTTAAAATCGTGGCGTCTTTAATTCTGCTCTCGCGTGCTCTTGCCTCCAATTAGGGTTTGGCTGTTTAAAAAAAATATATATTTTTTTTAAATGCCTTCCTGTTCAAAATTTTTGTTCCCCCAGAAAATTGAGATTTTAAGCTTTCCAATGATGTATCACACATGCATTTCGGACAGTTTTGAAAGTTGGCCAAATTGAGGGTCTCAGAGCGGAACTTCAAGTCACCTGAGTGTTTTCCGCCATGTATTTTTTTTATTCCAGTGAGCATACTGAAATATTTTATGCATGTCAGTGTTGTATGCCCTCGCATACTGACATGCTTTTTCTGTTCTCCCAACCAACATATTAGTCGGCCCGCCGTCTCCAGCATGAAAAAGATGTCGTTGTGTCGCTGAGCCATGAGTCCCATGCGCTACAGAGCAGACTGGAAGAAGAGCAAGATGCCATTAGTAGAATGGAAGCCGTGCTGGCTTTGGTGGAGCGTTTCCCGTCTGAAGAGATGGCACCAGGCGAGGGACCTACTTTGCAGGTATGTTGATTTTTTTTTTCTTTAAGAAAGCACATGGCACGTGATTCTTTAATTTAAAAAAAAAAAATTGTTTCTTGTATTCTCCATAGGAGTGCGCCCGCATATTTGAGACTTTACAGACAGACTATTATGAGGAATACAAGACGATGGGTTTGGCTGACTTGGCGGTAGCTGTTGTTCATCCATTACTCAAAGAAAAAATTTTCTCCTGGGATCCATTGAAGGCATGTTTCCTCTGCCACTCCTAATAATGTAGATTAAATTCTGTCATCTTGTTCATCCCTTCCAGATGTCTGATTTTTTTTTTTTTTTTTATCCAGGATGCTTCTTATTGCCTTGAAGAAGTGGGTAAGTGGAGAGCAATTCTCGAATCCAGAAACCTTCTCACCGGTGGGCAAGAGTCAAACATGGACCCTTACCACAGGTAAGAACTGGCACATTGAACAGCCTCGTGGATTTTTTCGGAACCAGTTTTGATTCTACAAATTCTTCCAGGCTGCTATGGGAAGTTTGGATCCCAGTGATGCGGTCCTGTGTGTCTCGCTGGCAGCCACGCATGGTCGGGCCAATGGTGGACTGTCTTGAATTGTGGTCTCCTCTTCTTCCACCTTGGATCTCTAGTCACCTCCTCGAGCAGCTTATTTTACCTCGGCTGCAGCGAGAGGCAAGACGTATTTTTGTTTATTGTGTGTAGGCATGTGCCGGTATGAGATTTTGATGGTATGATAACTTTAATTAAAAATACCACGGTATCACGGTATTGCAATTATAGCTCGAAAATGTGTTGTATTGAGATGTATGGGTTAAAAAAAACTTTTCTTTTTTTTTGTTGAAATTTTTTCTATTGAACATGATTTTTTTCCGCACAACATATTTACAAATTGGAACATCGACATGAATATAATGTTAAAATGAATCAGGGGTGGGCAAACTATTCCACAGAGGGCCGCAGTGGGTGCGGGTTTTTGTTACAACCCATTAAGACGACACATTTTCACCAATCAGCTGTTTTAGAAGTGCAATCAGTTGATTGCAGTCAGGTGCTTCTCATTTCTGCTGAAACCTCATTGGTTATACTATCTGTGCTGGGTCAGTTGGAACAAAGACCAGGACCCACTGCGGCCCTCGAGGACCGGTTTGCCCACCCCTGAAATAAATGAATAAAATTGAAATAAATAGAACTTATAACTTAACCCACAGCTACAGTTCAAGTTGTTCAACATGGTAAACTAGAACTCGACCTCAACGTTATATGATCAAATTGATTTTATGTAAAACAAGCGGCTTGGATAATGAATGAATGAACATACCACTACTACTTTTATTAATTAGTTGAATATTAATGGAGAGCGAGAGTAAGAGACGTGTGTATGACTCGTATCATTATTTACACATTATCCACACACACACACCCTCTTTCAACACAGAAAGAAACAAATGCCACTGGCTGTCTTATGAAAATGTTTTATTGAACAGGTGTTTACAGTGGCAGAAGACTTTACAAAAGTAGGCTAATCGTAGAGAGGAAACTAGTTAGCTGTTTTGGCATGCTATATAGCCACATCTACCTTGTTAATAAGCTTACGTTATAGTATTTGTTTTACCTTCGCTTAGGGCTGTGCGATATGGCCTCAAGTACGTATCACGGTAAATTGAGCAGATTTACCTCGATAACGATAAATGACGATAAATTCGGCCAAGCGGACCGTTATATAATTTGAAAATCTTAATCAATGCATGAAATACAAATTAACTGTTTCTCTTTGATTTATTTACCAGCTTTCAATTTAACAGTTGTACATGCCGTCTAAACATTAAGTATATAAAAAAAATCTTGTAAACTATAAGAACTCAAGTACTGTATTTATAACAGCCTGTATGACTCCAACAATTTATATTATAAAAATCAATATGACGACGGTGCAAACATATCACAAATTACAGCTTGAACAGTACACTTCAAACAACTTATTGTTAATGGCAGCTGTGACATAATTACTCAACACAAGTGTTCAAGGTTTCAGGTTTTTTTTTTCTTACCAGAGCTTCTTTTTTTTTTTTAATACGTGCAAACACACACATGCAACTCCCACGCAGACACACACACATTAAAGCTATATCGCTCTTGTGCCATGAAACATTTAAGATTTTATGATGGCAGTAATGAGACAGAATAACAGGATGACAGAATAAATCAAGCACATAAAGAAAAATAGCTGTGGCCATTAAACGGTCACTGTTCGATTATAATTTCTGCTGAATGCTTTACCATCACAAAAGATATCAAAGAAATCACACACACACAGAGACAAAATAACACGACATACTAATTGCTAATAAACAGACAGCGGAGTGGACCAATCAGCGACCGGCAGACTTGACGTTGTTAAAGCAACAAGTAATTAGTGTGAGCGGAGAATGGAGAAGTTTATTCAACATGGCTAGCGCGAGCCATGTTGACTGTTGTCAATAACTTGTTTCGATGTGTTTTTGGTCATTTAAAACTGGTTTTACCGCGGATTGGAACATATTCTCGGCTCTCCCGTTCGCCATCTGTGTTGTTGTAGAGACAACTTCCGGTGCGCAAGAGTGACGTTACTCGTTAAGAACACGTCATGCAAATAAACGAATCTGATTGGACAATTGATTTTGTACCTTGCTCGAGAGGCCGTTAATGGGCTGGATCCCAGACTATTTCTGACAGTGTTTGAAAAATACAGGGAGAATAGTCTGGCTGTGCCAGGCAAGGAAAGCGGGTGAAAGCCCGTCTGAAGTCCGCCAAGAGTCTATTTTATGTCGGGTGAAAGTTTGGCGAAGCTCCCTTAAGCCCGACTCCATCACGTTTGCTTGTAGCGTTAGCCGCTAGCATTAGCCTACCGGGCTTCTGTTTGTTTTGTGTTCCTGATAATCACGTGATTTCATACGTAAGATCACTGACTGCTTTCTTAAAGGGAAATAAACATAGCCGGACAACACAGTCAATGCGAGATGAAAAGACTATATTTTCTTAATTTATTAAATTACCGAATTTACCGACATGGTCAAAATTACGTCGGTCATCGTGAAGAATTTCGGTAACGGTAAATTTTCGGTGTGCCACCCGGCTCTACCTTCGCTAGACACGACACTATGGAGTGAACTCTCGTAGCTGGCGGGAAACGTTCACGACAGCGTACTTACCTTTTGTGTAAAGTGACGAATGATGGTCATGTAAATGTGAAATCATGTTGGAGGTCCTGCTGTCCTTCCCCCTTTAAGCTGCGGCCGTCTGTTTCTTTTTGTTAGCTGAAGTACTCCCATACGACCGACTTTGTCTTTTTTGAGGGGGGAAAAGCTCATTTGAAGTGTCACCGACAGACACAGGACAGAGCAACAACCAGAGGGGGAGGGGTGAGCGCTGCCGCTCCAAGCCACGGATTTCTCACTGCATATTTGGAACATAAAAAATAACTAATACCGTACTACGGTATGACGGATAATTTTAGCGGTTTTTAATCCGTGACGTTTTCATACCACGGTAAACCTTGAAACCGGTAACCGGCACATGCCTAATTGTGTAGAATGTTAGTCATTTTAAATTGCTTCTACCATAAGTGTGTATACAGCTACGAAAACCTGTTTTGTGAACACCAGGTAGATACTTGGAACCCCTTAACAGACACTGTGCCCATTCACTCATGGATCCACCCTTGGCTACCTTTGCTCCAAACACGTCTTGAGCCGCTATACGCACCCATCAGGAGCAAATTGGCTAACGCTTTGCAACGGTGGCACCCCAGTGATGCTTCAGCACGCCTCATCTTACAACCGTGGAAAGATGTTTTTAGCCCTGGTGCATGGGAGGCATTTATGGTGAAAAACATCATCCCTAAACTGGGTATTTCTTTTGCCTTTTTAATCCCGTCTTTGTTTGTGTAATTGAAATTTGATTGTATTCATCAACATCCGTCTTCCACAGCTCTGTGTCTGGAAGAGCTGGTTATCAATCCTCACCAGCAGCAGATGGAGCCCTTTCACTGGGTGATAGACTGGGAGGGCATGCTGTCCTCATCTAGTCTAGTTTCACTGCTGGACAAAAACTTCTTTCCGAAATGGCTGCAAGTAAGTAAACTTTACAATGAAATTAAAACTAACAGATCAATATAAATTATATGCATCGTCATGCAATATATTAAGGCTGCAACTAACGATCATTTTTATTGATTAATCAGCCAATTAATTGAACGATTAATCTGATAATGTTACTTTTTTCCATTATGTTCACAGTTAACTTGAGGCATGTTGTAAGGAGAGATCGAGCGGGATGCCGATCGATCAGGTCCGATCACGTCATTTTCAAAGTATCGGAATCGGCAAAAAAATATCGGCCATGCCTTTTTTAAATATATATATATATTAAGGGTGTAACGGTACATGTATTTGTATTGAACCGTTTCGGTTCGGGGTCCTCGGTTCGGTACGTTGACGTACCGAACGAGTTTCTGACAGAATGTAAAGTGCTGTCAAATTTAGCGCGTTAACGGGCGGTAATTAATTTTTTTGAATTAATCACGTTAAAATATTTGACACATTTAACGCAAGCGCGGAATGCCCGCTCATGCTTCCCATTATCCCACTGTTACATCCCACGGACGGCTGCTAAGGGCGAAACATTAAACGAGCCACGCACACAAGTTGCAAGCGGACACACATTTATTCACACAAGTCGAACTCGCAATGAACAAAATATACAAAATGCGGAAGAAGCTGGCTTCAGCGTAAGCCCAGGCCAAAACAACAAACAAAATGAAACTACACTTGAACCCCACCCGCTAAGTAAACCCTGATCGTAAAAAAGAAAAATAATACAGCCACTACCATGGCTTCTACACTAAACAAAACGGGTTGAACGAAAACGGCAGTTTACCTCTACTGCTGCGGTGCTCTTATTTACAGTGGTGAACAAAAACGATCCAATAACGAATGGACACAAAATACCTCACCGAAAAAGCAGGAGTGTAACAAAATAGCGATCAAATGCACAGGTGAATGAATGGCGATCAAAGAGCTGGCGAGGAGGTACGCGGCAAAGTTGCGAACTCTCAGAGTGTTGACTGTAAAATGACGAGCGGTCAGATGACTTTTGTTAACGCTGCCTTTATTTGGTTAACAAGACTCAGGCACAGTACAACACACACGCGGGTATGCAAGCTTAAAACAACGGCCTAATAGTACTACCGTGTTTCGGATTAGCTGCCGTAAAGCAAGTGTCGTTATTGTCGCAAATGTAAACAAAGCGCTGCATAATGGATGCATGTCAGACAGCGGTGGCCCGTCAGCGGCGGTGAGCGGACGCGGCGATCAGATGACTGACAGTCTCAAAAAAGATAACAATTAAACGGCCAGGGCCGTCGCACCACTCAGAAGTGCAGTGAGCAGTGTGGGTAACGGTTAAATGTTAACATGGAAGATGGTTGGCCCTCTGGGTGGGGAATTCAATTTAAAAAAGAACATAGATGGAACAACTCTTCACTTCAGTGTTGCAACTGTTCAATTTTGCACATCAGATATTTTAAAGAAAAAGTCTTAGCCAAAATTATTTTTTGTTTTTCAAAATATCTACATTTCAGAATATTGTATTTTCTATTTTTGAGCAGATTTCTAGCTTTGTGTAGGCTCAAGTGTGTAATAAACAACTAGCACATTTATATTTTGCATGTTGTTTTCTTACTGTACCGAAAATGAACCGAACCGTGACCTCAAAACCGAGGTACGTACCGAACCGAGATTTTTGTGTACCGTTACACCCCTAATATATATATTTATATATATATATATATTTTAATTGTTTTCTAATTTAACGTTAGACATAATTTTACATCCAGAGTCTTTAGTTTATGCTTAAGGTAGGGTTATCAAAAATATCCCAATAACGCCGGCAATTAATTTATTAAAAAATGTGTCACATTAAAATATTTAATGCAATTAATGTATGCACTGCACGACCCTCTCACTCATTGCCGCGCGCAATCTGAAATGACGCCGTTTTACCTATATAGAGAGATAAAAGGCAGCGCAAAATGAGTAGAGTGAGTTTGGCAGCCTTTGGAGCCTTGTTTTAATTGGCTAAAGCCTTGTAATTCCTCTCCCTATGATTAGAAATATCATGGGAAGCAATGTTGCAATTGAGCTTTGTCTTAACACCTTATGTTATTTCCCAACGCAGAGAAGATATATCAATTGGTAGCACTACGCACAGTCGTGGTTCCACTTCCCATCATGCATTTGGGCATGGGTACAGTATCATTTACTGAAAGCTCAACAAATACACTAGATGGCAATATTTAGTCACAATATACAAAGTCACAAGTCTTTCTATCCGTGGATCCCTCTCACAGAAAGAATGTTAATAATGTAAATGCCATCTTGAGGATTTGTCATAATAAACAAATACAGTACTTATGTACTGTGTGTTGAATGTATATATTCGTCCGAGTTTTGTTCATTTTCTTTTTAATGCAAAATGTATATGATCGGGAAAAATTATCGGGAATGATTGGAATTGAATCGGGAGCAAAAAAAAGCAATCGGATCGGGAAATAGCGGGATCGGCAGATACTCAAACTAAAACGATCGGGATCGGATCGGGAGCAAAAAAAACATGATCGGAACAACTCTAATGTAAGTAACAATGAAGACAATATCTAAATTTAAAATACCTGCAACATGAATCAATTATCAGAGAATCCCAAAATTTGAAAAATAAGGTCCTAATGCAACCTTTTTTTTAATTTGTAAAAAGAAAAGTCAAAATGAATATGTGTAATAAGCGCTGTAATATCTATACCCTTGCTAAATCCTGTTTTTTTTCTCATGGAACCGACAGATGCATGTGTTGACTTGCATCCATCATTTTTTCTTTCAAAAAGAAATGTCAAAATTCTGAATTACCTTATTGGCCCGAATATAAGACAGTGTTTTTTGTATTGAAATAAGACTGAAAAAGTGGGGGTCGTCTTATATTCGCGGTCTAGACATTATACCCATTCACGACGCTAGATGGCGGCAGATATCATTTAAGCGATGTTCTGTCATGACAGATCTCAGCTACTAAGTTTAACCAGTTTGCATTATTTTATTTCAATGTTTTTCCTTATTCAGATTTGTTTCAAGACTACAGTTACAGTTAGACTTCACTTTGATGGTTAATGCAGTTATTGCAATTTTGTTGTTTTATCACAATAGATTGGTTTATTTACATTTCAAAAACCAGAAGCCATTCATTTACGAATGTGATTGCACTTTAGTTTACATATTTAAATGTTCAGATATTAAAATTTGAATGAGGCAAAATAACATGCTTTTTCTCTCAAATATATTGGTGTAATGAAGAATCCTGTGACTTATAGACCTGTGTGGCTTATTTGTTGATTTTAATGGGTTCGTAGGTAACACTTTATTTGACAGCGACGTCATAAGACTGCAATAAGACCGTCACAATTATGACATGACACTATCATGGGCATTAATGAATGCATATGACATATGTTATTAAGTGTCATCTGGAAAATTATGTCACTAACTTCATTTATGTCCGGCTCAGATCTTTTACATCCATTCAAAAGTGAGATAATTTGCCAGATGACACAAAATGATACCTGTCATAAGCATTTATTAATACTTATGGCAGTGTTATGTCATAATTATGATGGTCTTATGATAGTCTTATGCCACACCACTGTCAAATAAAGTGTTACTAAATACCATAACTAGCAATTAATGAAAAACAACTGGAACAGTCACTGAAGAAATAATTAGCACAGAACATGAGTTTTGATTGTTATTTATATCTGTAGCACTACAATGCATGTTAGGAGGCATGTTGGATGATAACAGTGTTGACAGCAGGTGGCAGCAGAGGTTGAATGTCTCCCTCAAGGGAGAAATGATGGCCAGGTTAAGCTTCTTGGTCCAATTGGTTCAAAGCTTCATGGAGGTTCATTTGGTCTTATGAAAGTCATATGATGCCGCTGTCAAATAGAGTGTTACCGGTTAATCTTTTGGTGTAAATATCTCATAATATAGTGAGGACAGCTGCGAATTATGGTCCAGTGCTGCTTATAAATCAACAAATGCCGTTTTTGTGTCAAATTTGGTGGGCGGCGGCTTATAGTCAGAAAATTACGGTAGCTCTTAAAAGATAAGTTCGTATGAGTTATAATATTTTGATATTCAAACCACTATTAATGGTTTTGTTTTTATAAAATTTGAAAAATTAGTTTAACTAGTAGGTCGAGCGTGTAGACCGCAGGACTATTCTTTTACGTGACGTTGTAGTCATGATTTTCCTTATAAAGCTATCATAATTGCAGCTGGCTTGACTACAGAATTAGAAAATGCGGCTCAGTTCAAACAGCAAGCAAACAATTATAACATCGGGATTGCGTAAAAGGGTTTATTGAACACACATAAAAACAGGCGATCGTAAAAAGGGAGACATGAAAAGGGTCCGTGACAGTAGTTCGTGATCAATCAAAACCCAAGAGAAAACAGCCGTGCTGCCTCTCACACAGCGGTGAGAGGTAGACAAACGTAAAAATCAAGGCTATGATGCAACTAGTAACAAAAGGATGTACAAACTGTCAAATAGCAGCAAGTCAATATCTCGGCAAGCCGCCTAGGATTGGTTTAAAGACACTGCTGATGAGCTGGAATTGGATGCAGGCAGAATGTCACAAAATCATGTTAGTTGTCATACTAGCTTCGTTTCCCAGCTAGCACAGCTATTATCCCAGTCCACCCCAACCGCAGCATCACCCCCAGCGTGCATTGCGCGTGTAAAACATGGCGCCCTCCGTAGGTCGAAACATGTACTAAATATTATAGATTTTTCAATCACTGGAAATTACATATGTGTTTACAAAAACATATTTTAGCAAAAGAGAACAATTGTGGCTTATTAGAGCCTACAAGTCCGAGATCCCCTTTAATCCATTATATGAATGGGTTTAATGTGTGTGGTTTATTTATAAAAAGAAATATACTATCAACTTTACTATCTAACAATAACTCAAGCGCTATGATGCTTCTGCATAACACAATACAAACGGACGCTTAGGACACTGATTAGCACAACCGTTAATTAGCTTGGCCCTGCGTGATAAGTAGCTAATTCTCGACATTTCAAAATATGGATTCAGCAATCCAACCTGAGTGTAGCAGTGAACTCTCTCTCTCTTGCTCTAACTGCTGGCACATGCGTGCACAGCCTCACATTACACACAAACAAGGACCCAAATGGGACTGCTCATAGCTGCCGGCAAAAATCGTTTATCAAATTCGTTCAAATACTTGCAGCCTTATTAAGAAGCTAATTTAGATAGTAACATGTCTGAAAATTGGCAAAAATGTGACTTGTTTTCCAAAGTTAAAGCAGATTTTTTTCATGCGCTACTTTGACTTAAAATGAAGAAATCTGATCATATTTACAATTGAGAAGTTATATATGTTGTAATTTCAAGAATTTAGACAAGTTTAAGGCGAAGAAGGTCGATTAGTTGTTGATTAATCGTTTCACCTCTACATTATACACTCAATGGCCACTTTATTAGGTACACCTGTCCAACTGCTCGTTAACACTTAATTTCTAATCACATGGCGGCAACTCGGTGCATTTAGGAATGTAGACATGGTTTAAGACAATCTCCTGCAGTTCAAACCGGGCATCAGTATGGGGAAGAAAGGTGATTTGAGTGGCTTTGAACGTGGCATGGTTGTTGGTGCCAGAAGGGCTGGTCTGAGTTTCTGATTTCAGAAACTGCTGGTCTACTGGGATTTTCACGCACAACCATCTCTAGGGTTTACAGAGAATGGTCCAAAAAAGAAAAAATATCCAGTGAGCGGCTGTTCTGTGGGCGGAAATGCCTTGTTGATGCCAGAGGTCAGAGGAGAATGGCCAGACTGGTTCGAGCTGATAGAAAGGCAACAGTGACTCAAATAACCACCCGTTACACCCAAGGTAGGCAGAAGAGCATCTCTGAACGCACAGTACGTCGAACTTTGAGGCAGATGGGCTATATCAGCAGAAGACCACGCCGGGTGCCACTTCTTTCAGCTAAGAACAGGAAAGTGAGGCTACAATTTGCACAAGCTCATCGAAATTGGACAATAGAAGATTGGAAAAACGTTGCCTGGTCTGATGAGTCTCGATTTCTGCTGTGACATTCGGATGGTAGGGTCAGAATTTGGCGTCAACAACGTGAAAGCAGGGATCCATTCTGCCTTGTATCAACGGTTCAGGCTGGTGGTGGTGGTGTAATGGTGTGGGGAATATTTTTTGGGCACTCTTTGGGCCCCTTGGTACCAATTGAGCATCGTTGGAACACCATATTTGGTACAAATCTGTACCAACTGTGTGATGCCACCATGTCAATATGGACCAAACTCTCTGAGGAATGCTCGCAGCATCTTGTTGAATCTATGCCACGTAGAATTGAGGCTGTTCTGAAGTCAAAAGGGGGTCCAACCCGTTACTAGCATGGTGTACCTAATTAAGTGGCCAGTGAGTGTATATATATATATTCATAACCAAATTGTGTTTATTCTCCATAGGTCCTCTGTTCATGGTTGAGCAACAGTCCTAATTACGAGGAAATCACCAAATGGTACCTCGGTTGGAAGACCATGTTCAGTGATGTCTTGTTGTCGCAGACACTCATAAAAGACAAGTTCAACGAAGCGCTGGACATCATGAACCGTGCAGTATCTTCAGGAATAGGTGAGTTTCAGGAAATGCGTACTGATATGAGCATATGTCAGCATTTATTTCATTAGGTATTTGTATGAGACGTGAAGCGTTGTACTAAAACATGTCCTGTATGTGTACACACAGGTGGATATATGCAACCCGGGGCAAGAGAGAACATTGCGTATCTCACTCAGACAGAAAGAAGAAAGGACTTTCACTATGAGGCCATGCAAGAGCGCAGGGATGCTGAGAGTGTCGCTCACAGGGCTGCCACTACCAGCGTACCTACGAACTTTAAAGATCTCATCCAGACTAAGGCAGAGGAGAACAACATTGTGTTTATGCCCATAGTAGCTAAACGCCATGAGGGTAAACAGCTGTACACATTTGGGCGTATTGTCATCTACATAGACAGGGGTGTTGTATTCGTGCAAGGAGAAAAGACGTGGGTTCCCACATCTCTGCAGAGTCTAATAGATATGGCTAAGTGATTGTGAATACTGGACAGTACCGTAAATGTTTTCTCTGATGTGTAATTTCATATAAGTGCATAATAGTGTTTTTACACTTCAAAATAGCAATGTAGAAATGCAAATAAATGTTTTTTTTTGCATAAATTTAGCCGACTTGCCATTATTTTAGTACTCAACTCAAATATGGGCATTCGCCAACGCAAGTCAGTTACGAGTCTTACGACAATGATCGATCTGCACTCAGGTTACGACCCTGATGACAAACCTGTGGATGAGCTTCCCTGAGATGGTATCTGACAGTTTGTGCTGAAATTCACGTAAGAGAGCACATTTCTTCAGGATGCTGCAGTGGTCACATTTGGACACATTGAAAAATGACGAAATTTGGAGTAGTTGAGCAATGCAAGAAAATTTGCTAGATTATGATGAGAATAAAATTCGATCCTGGGATAGAATTTGGCCATGTCTTCACTTAGCAGGGTATTTGGAAAAAAATAACATTCTACGGTTTGGCCTATCAGCCACATATTTAAACGAGCGTTCTTAAAGTAACACTAGGTAACTTTTCAACCTTTATAAAATATTTTCATAACATTTGTGATATGTTGACTGACAACTAGTTGAATGACACCTCTTTTATATCTTGAGGGGATCTGTATCGCTTTCACTGGCATTAATTAACTTTGAGGGGGTGGCCACACTAACCCACACAGTTGCTAGCTGTCATATGCTATTGTTTAGCCACAACTGCATTCATTACCTTATTACTATTCATCCTTCACACAGCCGCAGGAAACGGAAATGATGTTTAATCCATCTGCATGTGACTGGGATATTGATTTTTCATTGACTGATTGATGATTTTACAACACTGTTCGGGTGTGCGCTGGTCCTCATGGGAAATGCAGTCTTCCTTAAGGCAAAACACTACCTCTTTTGTCCACTGGCGTCGCTAAAATCGACGAAAACTGAAAAGTTACCAAGTGTTGCTGTAGCTTCCAAAATGACATCGCAGGGCACGGTTTCTCAAACGGCGGGCACTTAATGGCGTTTTCCAATGTCGTGAAAACTAAAAGATGTACAAATGAAGCTTAAACACTTAAACAAAAACGTGACGAGCTAAACAGAAAATGAAGCTAACCTCGTGGCCGCCTGCCACTTTGGAGGTCCTGAGCGAGTGAACGCGAACTCGTGTGCATACAAAGCTTTACAAAACAATAGTAAAATTAATAACTTACAAACAGTGTTGGGAGTAACGCCGTTATAAATAACGCCGTTATGTAACGGCGTTATTTTTTCAGTAACGGGGTAATCTAACTAATTACTTTTTCCACCGTTACCGTTACTGACGGTCAAAAGCGGTGCGTTACTTACTCTGAATAAATTGATGAAACTACCAGCCGTGTCGAGTCGACTCTCTGCTCTGTTGATTTGTCATCCAAGACTTGGGGTGCGTTCAGGTTCGAGAATAGCGCACATACTTCTGACTTCAAGCTGTTTGTCCCTGCTCAATTAGACAATGCTTTCCAAAGTTTGGTAACGTTTCTGTGTTTGCTACACCTGATGCTAGCTTCGTTCCCATCTCCCACTGTCAGCCAGCAATAATTCTGCTTCCATCTTGAGGACGGCAGACCCTTTGAAGGCGATGTGAATTGTCGGGAAACGAGCCTACCTTAATGCAACCCCTCGAGAGATGCGATGGAAGTGATTGTGATTGGCTGAGGGTTAGAGTCATGTGTCGTGGTAAGCCAATCAGAGCCGGTGATTTCACAAGCAAACCGGAACAGCGCGTGCGGCAAACACACACGCAAAACAGATGCACAGGGTCGGGATGCCAGAGCATTCAGAAGAAAAATTGTCCTTTAAGAGGTGGAGATATAGACACTATTTCAAGTTTGTCGAAATTAAAGGAAAGAACCTGCATGTAATGGGTAATTTATGTCCCGGGGCAAAGCTTTTGTTGACATCTGTGGTAAGCAATTGAAATCTGCTGAAGCACCTAACAAGTTAACTACCTGTCTGTTCTTCTCTATTCCACTGACTCGAATACTGCTCAGAAAATTTCAAATTCTTTGACATACAACAAGTTCTTTTTAAAGTAACGGAAATAGTTACTTTCCCTGGTAACTAGTTACTTTTACTATAGAGTAATTCAGTTACTAACTCAGTTACTTTTTGGAAGAAGTAGTGAGTAATGTAACTAACTACTTTTTTAAAGTAACGTGCCCAACACTGCTTACAAAACACATTGTACATACAGTAACATAAAATACCTTGTGCAGCTAGCACTTGTTTATTTCTATGTAGCTGGCCAACTCTGCTGCTGCGAGTGGCTTAATGAAGGTCCCTTGTGTCTGGGCGAGAGCAGGTCTCGCTGTAACTCACACCACGCAAATCTCGTGAGACTAGTGGTAACCAAAAACAATTACTGTGTCCAATATTAACGAATAAATAGTTTTAACATGAATTAGACACCTTTCAGTAAATACAGTATTCTTTTAACCTTTAACAAAATTATTAAACATTATTTCAATACAAGAACTATTTATTAACCGTTACAGTTGCTTTAAAAACTCTGTCCAAAGTGAAGATGAGTGAATTCTGCGTTTGTAGCGCCATCATGTGGAAACTGATACGCAAAGACTTAAGTGCTGCTACAAACCTTGTTCCTACGTCACACATGAGACCAATGTTTACATTTGGAGTAAATTAGACAGGTGCTTTTTTTGCTTCAATTTATTCACAAACTCTCGCAGTGTTTCAATTTTTGAAGAACACATGCGAAGGATGGGAGTATCATGGACAATTATTTTTCGCCCATTGTTATTAATATACTTAAAATTTGAATGAATGCGGTTTGCTGTGGAAGCTTTTTTTCCCCCTACAAACGTGCTGGTGTACTGTAGACGTAATTATTTTTTCCAGACTTAGTTGCGTCCTCCAATTCGACTTAAAATGGATGACGAGGAGGCAGTAGGACATGTCATTCTAATTTTATGGATTCTGTTAATGTATGTATGTTGATTGTATGTGAATTGTTCACTCTATGTTTGTATTTGTTTTTGTGTAAATAAAGTTTGTTTAATATTAAAAAATAAATAAATAAATAAAATAAAATAAATTATGGATTCGAGACGGACCTTCGCGCATTGTTATGACGTAACTGGCCTTCAAACGTAGACAAGAGTCTGCACTTAGCAGAACTTGCGGCTTTGACTCCAGTGTAGCGTACCTTTCTTGATGTGAGAAATTCTCCTTTTGCACAACTCAAGGGTAGGTATGGGTTTGTACAAGACTTAACTGCGTCAAATAATTACATTTCATTTATTTGGATTGGAAAAACGCTTTATTAAAAGTCCACGAGCTGGGGGCAGACTCAAAAGCTAGTGCATGTGCTAGCTAACTAGCCATAGTAGCTATTCTGTGGCTCGGTAGTAATTTTTCAAAGAAGTATTAACTGATCGGATTTCCCAAACTAATAACCAAAAATTTCCAGGCATAAATGTCTTCAGACTCACTAAAAAAGCGAAAGGCGAAGGTTCTTCGCAACGAAGCAGGGACTGCAGAAGTGAAGCGCGGCAGAGGTGAAGCTGACCAGCAGGTAATGAAAAGTTCTGTGAAGAAGTTTTCTTGTCCTTATTATTTACCACTCCAAACATTGCTGTGTTAACAAAATATGCTTAGTACACCTCGATAAACCTGCATTCATCGGACTTTATATAAACGCAATTTAATGCATGTATATGTTAGGGTGACCATATTTTGATTTCCAAAAAAGAGGACACTCAGCCCGGTGTTGTACCGAAATCTGCGATCCGTCAGAATCTGTGACGAAGGAGGGCGATGTTGCCAAAAGCAAGGCCGACAGCAACGAAGATGAGGAATCGAAGAAGGCCACTTACGCTAACGGCGTAAACAGCCATTTGCTACGTAAATGAGGCTATTCACTCGAAGTTGCCGAGGCTTATTTTCCCTTTCACCGAATAAACGTCATGATATTTAATCATGACGCTGACATTTGGAAAATGTCTGCTTCAAAAAATCACATACAGTAGCTATATCATACAGTATATTATGAATTTTTGATGTTTCGAAAATTTCTGCTTGAATAGATTACTTTTGATATTGTGAAATAGTAAGCTGCAATAAATTGCGATTTTTCTTCTTATTCGTCCTGACGAGGTTATTGTGTAAATATCCTCTTCAATGAATTACATTTATTGTATGACTTTTGACGTTGTGAAAATGTGTGTTCTAATAAATTACATTGCTGTATTGTATTTCTGAGATTATGAAATTATCCGCACCTATAAATTACATTATGAATTTATTACTCTTCCTTACACACTCATGCATACACAATTTTCGATGTATAAGGACAATGAATGATATAAATGAAAATGCGGTAGTTAGTGTGTGATTTCTCTGTATTTTACTTATGCTATTTCCCAGCCCATCGTAGGCAATTCCTTACTTATTTGACATTCCCTTACTGTCATTTGAATGCATGTTTCCTCAAAACGACCACCAGATACTATATTTATAGTGTCACGTTTTCTCATAGGTGCAGATGTGGCTGTCTGAAATGGTGATACTCTCTACTGTGTCTGAGAACAATCAAGTCACTCTTAAAGCTCTTTGCTGATCTTTTGACACCAGCCCAACTCCCCCCTACTATATATCCTCTCAACTGCACCCCCAGAGGGTGTATATTTAATTATTACATTTTCCGATAGGTGCAAATGTGGCTGTCGGAAATAGTGATACTCCTCTACTGTGTCTAAGAACAATCAAAACACTCTTAAAGCTCTTTCCTGATCCCCTGACACTATTCCTACTCCCCCCTACCACACCTTGTCTCAATTTGACCCCCAATGTCTGTACACTTTATCATGACATTTTCTGATAGGGTCAAATGTGGCTGTCAGAAATTGTGATCCTCCCCAACTGTAGGTGGGGCTGTAACATTGACACTTGCACTTTTGCGATAGCCGATTAACCCAATTTTCAGCTCCGGGGGTCCAATTGAAAAAATATGTATTAGGGGAAGTGGGGTCTGTCATTAGATCAGCAAAGAGCGTTAAGGGTGACTTGACTGATTTTGGACACAATACAGGAGGATCACATTTTCTCATGCTGACAATTTCTGTAAGCCACATCTGCACCTATCAGAAATTGTGATCCTCCCTATTGTGTCTAAAATGAAGTCACCACTAAGGCTCTTTGCTGATTTTCTGACCCCCCAACCCCCCCCCCCCCCCCCCCCCCAATACTACATCTCCTCTCAATTGGACCCCCAGAGTTTGTACATTTTGTCATCACTAAACATCACTATCATTAGATCAGCAAAGAGCCTTAAGGGTGACTTGACTGATTTTAGACACAATGAAGGAGGATCACATTTTGTGATGCTGACAATTTCTGTAAGCCACATCTGCACCTATCAGAAATTGTGATCCTCCTGTGATGTTTAGTGATGACAAAATGTACAAACTCTGGGGGTCCAATTGAGAGGAGATGTAGTATTGGGGGGGGGGGGGGGGGGTCAGAAAATCAGCAGAGAGCCTTAGTGGTGACTTCATTTTAGACACAATAGGGAGGATCACAATTTCTGACAGCCACGTCTGCACCTACCAGAGGTTGTGACAATAAAATATAGTTTCTGGAGGTCGTTTTGAGGTATTATATATTCAGATGACGGTAAAATAATGTCAGATTAGTAAGGATTTGTCTTTGATGGGCTGGGCAACAGCATAAGGAAAATACAGCGAGATCAATCACAGACTACGGCATATACTTATATCATTATCCTTATGCATTTAAAATTGTGAGTGCATGTGTGGAAGAGTCATAAATTAAAAGAATGAAAGTAATTTATAAGAGCAGACAATTCCATAATTTCACAAATACAATACAGTACCTAATTTAGAAAAGCGCACATTTTCACAACATCAAAAGCCATACATTTTATGTAATTTATTTAATGGGATATTTACATAATGACCTCATCATGATGAAGAATAATAGCAATTATTACAGCGGACTATTTCACAATGTCAAAAATTCACATGAAATATCCAAAACTTTTAAAGCATTTTCTTAGTAACGATGTCATGATCGAATGTCACGACGTTAATACCGTGAAAGGGAAAATAAGCCTCGCAACTTGTAG
The DNA here is from genome assembly GCF_030265065.1 of Corythoichthys intestinalis. Lineage (NCBI taxonomy): Eukaryota > Metazoa > Chordata > Actinopteri > Syngnathiformes > Syngnathidae > Corythoichthys > Corythoichthys intestinalis. The sequence goes on along the minus strand of NC_080397.1, from coordinate 54,559,279 downwards.
CGAGCCTCGTTTACGTAGCAGTTCACGCCGTTAGCGTAAGTGTTCTTCTTCGTTTCCTCTTCGTCGTTGCTGTCGGCCTTGCTGTTGGCAACATCGCCCTCCTTCGTCACAGATTCTGACGGGTCGCAGATTTCGGTACAACACCGGCCTCAAGATACTTGAATTTTACTCGAAGTTCACTCAAAGATGCCTATGTCACTTGAATATATTTAAAGTGTGCCCCCTCACTCTGGATGGGAAAAATGCAGTTTGAAAAAATAAAATAATGACAAAAAAATAATATATATATATATATATATAGTATAGTTTAATGCAGACCCATGGAAAAGTAGTCCAGTCAATACATACATACAGTAGGCTTATAAATTACAATCACGACAATTGCCCTTGACAAATTGTTATTCCCATGCAATGGATATTCTTATTCAATGTTCTAGATTGCACACAAACAATAACCGAAATAAACTGACAAACTATTCAACCAGCATGTTTCCAAACGTAGCAGTTCAAAACTACGTTTCCCATAATGCCTAGCGTGGTTTAGCTTACTGATGGCTAGCTGAGGCAAAAATCAAACTTTGCTATAAAGGTTTACAATCATCAGCAGCGCAACGATGCGACACCAAACGGGATTTTACAGTCAAAGCTTCGACAGAAGTCAACAGTTGCCATTATATACGTATTTATCGTAAAAAAACTTAACTGGGCAGGCGTTGTGGCCAAATCGTCAGCCCAGTAGATGGCGGTAATGCCTATTGATAGGGGTAAACTGCCAACAAAAACAAGAACTACTTCTTCCCTCTCTACTAGTAGGAGCCATGTCATTGCATGCAGGCGCTGCCACCCAGCGGCCGGAGGAATTCTCTTCAAATTGGTCCCGTCAAAAATCATAAAAACCGGACATTTTTATGAATTTATAAAACCCGCCTGCCTGGACAACGAGGATACAACGTGAAAGTAGGACTTGTCCGGGCAAAAGAGGACGTTTGGTCACCCTAGTATATGTACAAGTTTTGGACAAAATAATGGAAACGCCTAGCATTTGTTCATCATAATCATTGAACAAAATTGTGAAAAAGTGGCATGAGGAAATTGCTAATGAAGTTGAGCATTTGGTATGGCCGGCACAATCCCCATACCTCAACATTATCGAGCATTTATGGTCAGTTTTAGAGATTCAATTAAGACGTCGACCCCCCCCCCCCCCCCCCCCCCCCAATTGTCTCTAAAATAGACAGTATTCTAACTCAAGAATGGCTTGGGATTCATTTGGAAACAATTCACACGTTGAATCAATACCTCGTAGAATTGAGGCTTTAATTTTAAATTTATTTTTTGTTGATTTTTTTTTTTTTAGGTGTTACCATTATTTTGTCGAACCCCTATGTAGTGTATTGCATATCTTTGTCAATAGTCATATTTTTGATACATTTCCAGGACGTACGCGTCTACAATGAGGAAGTGGAGCTGGATGGCAGGGACCACGAGGAGGACTTCATCCAGTTTAAAGAGTCATGCGAAGGACTGGCCAAGCTAATGGATGAAATACAGGAGCTCAAAGCCAATGGGGCAAAGGAGGGGGTGAGATTTACATTTAACTTATGAGTTGTTATTTGTTTGCTATGGGAATCACTTGTACCCTATTCTAGTAACTATACACATTTTAGTCCTCTACATGAATGAGTAGACACACGCATATCCTTTGTAAAAGTAATGTATTTATCAATGTCTTACTTAAAATCTTATCTGACGGTGACAGTGTTGTCACAGATTACTTAAAAAGGTAAATTACTGATTACTGATTACACTTCGAAAAAGTAATCTAGTTACTTTTCCGATTACTTTATTAGCTAAGTAAGTTACTTTAAAAGTAACTCATCAGTTACTTTTAACCAATTTTTCTCCTTTTGCTGCCTCAACATAAAAATGAAAACAAAACATGTCATCGCATGTAATTGAATTTTTCACATAAGGCTTAATCTTTGAGTTAGCAGTGGTTTAATTCGTCGATGGAGTTGATTTCAACCACCATTGACTCGCGCTAGCTTAGCCACCCCGGAGCCCTGAAACTAACAAATAACTGACAAGCTGCACGGAATTTGTTCAAATCAACTCCAACGACTAAATAAACCCCCGTTAACTCCAAGATAAAGCCTAATGTCAAAAATTCTGAACTACCCCTTTAAAATAAAGACCTAGCTGTTAAAATATTGTCTATAAAAGTTGTAAAACAATAAAACAAACAACAAAAATTACTGAAATGAACAATAATCCTACAACGTATTTCCTAATGGGTCAAAATCATTTTTCGAGCAGATCGTGTGACTAGCGCCTAAAACACTAGCTTTTGCTTTGCTAAGCCAAAACTACACCTGTGGAGGCAAGATGGGTATTTAGAATTTCTGTGAACCTAAGCTTTCAAACGCAACCAACAACAACTGAGCTTGAACAGTTTTACATATATGTATATATACAGTATTGGCCAAAAGTTTGGCGACACCTCAAAGGTGGACACTTTGAAGAATGTAGAATATAAAACCTGTTTTCAGTTATTTCACTTTTTTTTTGCCATTCCACATGTTCGTTGATAGTTTTGATGTATTCAGAGAGGATTTACAATAATAGGGAAAATATATAAAATGTTAACGTTAAGCCAGACCGTAACACAGTTGATAAATACCGTATTGGCCCGAATATAAGACCAGTTTGCATTATTTTATTGCAATGTTTTTCCTTATTCAGATTTGTTTCAAGACTACAGTTACAGTTAGACCTCACTTTGATGGTTAATGCAGTTATTTCAATTTTGTTGTTTTATCACAATAGATTGGTTTATTTTAGGGCTGTCAAACGATTAAAATTTTTAATCGAGTTTATTACAGCTTAAAAATTAATTAATTGTAATTAATCGCAATTAATTGCAATTCAAACCATATATAAAATATGCCATATTTTTCTGTGAATTATATATATATATTCTGTAAAATAAATTGTTGGAATGGAAAGATAAGACACAAGATGGATATATACATTCAACATATGGTACATAAGGACTGTAGTGGGCATTTCACTCTGCTGTCATTTAAATCTATCTATGCTGTCCTCACTCCGAAGCGTCTACTTTTTCCAAAGCTAGACAGCTAGTGAACGACGCCTTAATAATCAGATGAAAAAGGAAGAAGTCTGATTTATTAATAAAATGGCCTCAAACCATTGTCCTCTTTAGACCGTCGCAAAACTACAAAAAAAAGTACACAAGCATTGCATTAGCAACAACGTTAGCTTAGCACGCTATACAGGTTCACTAAACATAAACAAAAAGCGTCTCATACAAAAAATATTACATTTCGCTTACTAACATAATATTTACATTCTTTACAACAACCATACTTATGGACAAAACTTGTCCAAGGATCATATAAGCACTACATTACAACGTAGGCGTCAGCCCGAGACGTCGTGCAAGCATATTGAACTGGCAAGAAAACAATAAACCTTGTCGCAAAGCGACCACAAGAGTTCGCTGTTAGACAGCACAAAAAGCCTTGCTGTAAAACTTACCAAAAGGCAGAATACTATCTGAGCGGGACATGTGCGTCAAATATTTTAATGTGATTAATTAAAAAAATTAATAACCGCGCGTTAACGCAATAATTTTGACAGCCCTAGTTTATTTACATTTGAAAAACCAGAAGCCATTCATTTACGAACGTGATTGCACTTTAGCTTACATATTTAAATGTTAAGATATTAATATTTGAATGAGGCAAAATAAGATGCTTTTTCTCTCAAATATCTTGTTATAATCATTTGTTTCAGATGTACTGTAATTATTTTCTGTATAAAAATGAATTTGGTGTTCATAAAGTCTTTTTTTTTCAAACTTGAGTCTTGAAAAAGAGGGGGTCGTCTTATAATCAGGGCCGTCTTATATTCAGGCTAATATGCCGTATTGGCCCAAATAGAAGACTGTGTTCTGAAATGCATTGAAATAAGACTGAAAAAGTGGGGGTCGTCCTATATTCGGGGTCTCGACGTTATATCCATTTACGACTCTTACGATGGCGCCAAATATCATTGAAGCGATGTTCTGTCATGACAGATCTCCGCTACTCTCAAGTTTAACCAGTTTGCATTATTTTATTGCAATGTTTTTCCTTATTCAGATTTGTTTCAAGACTACAGTTACAGTTAGACTTCACTTTAATGGTTAATGCAGTTATTGCAATTTTGTTGTTTAATCATAATAGATTGGTTTATTTACATTTCAAAAACCAGAAGCCATTCATTTACGAATGTGATTGCACTTAGTTTACATATATTCAAATGTTCAGATATTAAGATTTGAATGAGGCAAAATAACATGCTTTTTCTCTCAAATATATTGTCATAATTAAAGATGGCCGATCGATAGGGACGCCGATCGATCGGGTCTGATCACGTCATTTTCAAAGTATCGGAATCGGCAAAAAAATATCGGACATGCCTTTTTTTTAATATAGATATATATTTATTAATTGTTTTCTAATTGTATTTAACGTTACAGACAAAATGTCTTACACTCATCCAGAATCTGTAGTTTTGGCTTAAAGTAAGGCCATCAAATTTGTCGCGTTAATGGCGGTAATCAATTTTATTTTAAATTAATCATGTTAAAAATATTTAACACAATTAATGCATGCGCTGCACGACTCACTCACGCATTGTCGCGTTCATTCTATAATGGCGCCGTCTTACCTAAATATTAAAGTTGCACCGATACCGATACTAGTATCGGCAGGGGGCGCCGATCCGGCCCGAATTGGTGGTATCGGTATCGACGAGTACCAACATTTAGGGCGCTGATACCATCTACTGGCATCACTTGAACGCAAATGTACTGTCCTCCCCACGTGAGCGAACTTCCCAAATCCCGTTGCATGACATCTGTATGTCTGTTTTGAAATTACAAAACGAAATTAACTCCTTCGTCTTCAATTTTAAGGATGTAAATTACAACGCATATCCGCGATGTTACGCTGCTACTAACATGGCATTCACAAACAGCATGCGTAAGCTAAAGCCTACCATTATAGCGCCGATGGGATCAGAAAGCTTAAAACCGTGGGAGACGAAGCAAACTCATGGTTTCATGCTGAACAATGAGTGGCAAATTAAGAGCGCCTTACCTCAAACTCGTCCTGTTTATGACAGTCGATTGTCATATGTGTTGTGCAGTAATGAGCAGAAGTGACTTCTGTGGCCAGAAAACACTCAATCGGCGCAGCCGCACCACGCACGCTAGATATCATCAAATAGCAACCTAGATGTCCTATGTTAGATCCCATGCTAACTCTCGCGTGGACACACCAGATATCATCAAATAGCAACCTAGATGTACTACATTAGATCCCATGCAATTAGCTGCATGAGCCCAGAGCGACGCGTAGTCCATATACTACATTGATGAATTAGAAACCGCCATGACTGAATGGAAGTAAAGGAGGCCAAATCAATCCATACCAGTGTCTATAGATAATGCTGCAAATACTGTTAATTCAGTACATGTTACAGATGGACTCGGACCACAAATAGGATGTTTTGCTTATATGGTAAATATAGCTGCTAAGAGAGCTACAGCAATCAACAGTGTGCCCCACTTTACAAACAGTAAAGATTGTTCTCAGCACTTATATACAAAATTTCTTCAGATCAGTAAGAAGTAAGCACATAAATATTATGCACTAAAATGCTTGTTTATATGATGTTATTTTTGCTTGTGAGCAAATAAAAATGATAATGATAATAATAATAACAATAATAACAGTTGTATTTTCTGTTTCAGAGAATTAAATGTTTTGAATTGTATCGAAAATCGTACCAAACCATGACTTAAATGTATCGTTGCATCCCTTATACGTACATTTATACATATACTGTATGTATATATGTATGTGTATATATATACACAGTGGGGAGAACAAGTATTTGATACACAGTCAATGGGAAAACCCATTGGTAGTGTATCAAATACTTGTTCTCCCCACTGTATATATGTTTTTTTTTTTGTTTTGTTTTTTTGCTAACAGAGTGGTATCGGAATGGTATCGGAATCGGTCAATACTGCAGAGCCAGGTATCTGTATTGGTATCGGGCCCAAAAAATGGTATCGGTGCAACACTACTAAATATACAGCTAAAAGGCAGCGTACAATGAGTAGTGAATTTTGGCAGTCTTTGGAGCCTTGTTTTAATTGGCTTAAGCCTTACAATCCCTCTCTCAACAATTAGAAATATCGTGGGAAGCAATGTGGGGAAGAAATGTAATAGTTGATCTTTTTCTTAACACCCTACGTTATTACCCAACATAGAGAAGATATATCAATTGGTGCCACTTAGACATGTGCCGGTTACCGGTTTCACGGTTTACCGTGGTGTGAAAATGTCGCGGTTTCAAAACCACTAAAATTTTCCGTCATACCTTAGTACGGTATTCGCTAGCGCTCACCCTTCCACTGTTTGTTGCCGTGAGTGTCAGTGACGCTATTCTGCTAAATAACCCAAAAACAATCCCTCCAAACACAAGGCATACTTTTCTTCAATTTATTGAGCTCTCAAATCGTGGTGAAATATACAAATGAATACATTTAAAACGTTATACAATTGTATTTTTCCACATGTGAGTAGGTTCAACAGGATAACAGTAGCACCATCAAAAAGGTTGCCAAAAACAAAACATACATTTTCCTTTCAAATTCAATATACAAACTAACTAAAACTTACAAAGACGAATGTTAGCCTAGGCTAAGCTGGGAGAGCAGCTTTGTCAACGTTTCATGTCTCACAGCCGCTGAGTGAGAAACGAGCTTGAATGAAGGGGGGGAGAAAAAAAAAAAAAAAAGGATCGCGTCAAAGATCGCTAATTGCGAAAGGAGGTCTCACTTCTCACTTTTTGTTTTAGATGAAACCTTTCCTCAACAATATTTACATTTTAACTAACTTATACATTTTAACTTATTAACGTATGAATTCTTTGTTCTTTTTAACACAAAGGCATGACATCATGTCGAAGAAAGTTGACACAGTGGCTGAAAATGGCAAAACTTCAGCTTCTCCCCCTCAAAAAAAGTCATACAGTATATATTTTAAATTTTATTTAGAAGTGTTTTTACTTTTTTGTAGCAATTATTTAGTTCTTGCTGTAATATTGAGCAACTTGAGCTGTGGCTGTGGGTATAGTCTAGGTTCTATTTATTTTAATTTTATATAAAATATTTGTTATTTTTTGTTAATTTATTTATTTTCACATTAATTTATTTTCACATTATATTCATGTTCCAATTTGCAAATATGGTCTGAAAAAAAAAAACTGTTCAATGGAAAAAAGTTTTTTTTTTTTTTTTTTTTTTTTTTCCTGTTTTTTTTTTTTAAAACCCATACATCTCAAAATTTTGGAGCTATAATTGCAATACCGTGATACCGTGGTATTTTTGCTCACGGTTATCGTACCATCAAAATCTCATACCGGCACATGCCTAGTGCCACTACGCACAGTCATGGTTGCATTTCCCATCATGCATTTGGTCAGAACAGTTAAATGGCTACAGTATCATTTACTGAAAGCTCAACAAATACACTAGATGGCAATATTTAGTCACAATATACAAAATCACATTTATCCTTTAAGAATTACAAGTCTTTCTATCCGTGGATCTCCCACAGAAAGAATGTTGATAATGTAAATGCCATCTTGAGGATTTATTGTCATAATAAACAAATACACTACTTATATGTACTGTATGTTGAATGTATATATTCGTCCGAGTTTTATTCATTTTTTTCTTAATGGATTGCCAAAATGTATATGTTCAGGAAAAATTATCGGGAATGATTGGAATTGAATCGGGAGCAAAAAAAACAGTCGGATCGGGAAATATCGGGATCGGCAGATACTCAAACTAAAACGATCGGGATCGGATCGGGAGTAAAAAAACATGATCGGAACAACCCTAGTTTGTTGTTTCAGATGTACTGTAATTTTCTGTATAAAAAGGAATTTGGTGTTCAAAAAGGCTTTTTTCAAACTTGAGTCTTGAAAAAGAAGGGTTCGTCTTATGATTAGGGCCGTCTTATATTCGGGCCAATACGGTATATGTGTTGACCAGTTGGTCCTATGTGATGTGTGGCTAAACTCTAAACGCACTAGATACAAGAACAAAAGACTGGGAACATGAAGGTTCAAAGAATCAAAGCAGCAGTAAAGTTGATAAAGACTTAATTCAGCTCACGTCATCTCAACTAAAGATGCGCCAAAGAGCCCTATTCTAACACTAGGACAGGCTACAGCACCCATACAACCCTTGTGAGGATGGGCAGTAAATAAATGAATGAATATTATTTATCAATGAACTTACGTTTCAGTTTTTAACAATGCCAATGTTTCTTTTAGAGTCCTGAAATTGAACGTAGACGTTTGCAGAGCTGCAACCACTTCATGACGTTGAAAAAACTCAACCGTCTGGCTCACATGCGGTTAAAAAGAGGCAGGGATCATACTCACGAGGTCTGTATACATTTTGATTGTCATATTATTGCTGGTGTTCTTTTTTTTTTTTAAGTCAATGTTGTTTTGTTGTCCAACAGGCAAAGCAGAAAGTGGATGTGCTGCACCTCCAGTTGCAGAATCTTTTGTATGAAGTACTGCATCTTCAGAAGGAAATCAGTAAATGCTTGGAGTTCAAGTAAGCACAAAATACCAAGGCTGAACGATATTGGAAAAAGCTCACATTGTGACTTTTTGGAGGTTTGTCCGGAGCCCCTGAAGGGACATCAACAGAAAATAAATTTAAGCTATCTGTTGCGCACAAGAAGAAATCGGGTATACATTAGCATTACCGTATTTTTCAGACTGTAAGTCGCACCTGAGTATAAGTCGCACCAGCCATAAAATGCCCAACAAAGAGGGAAAAAACATATGGCGGAAAACAGACAAGACTGAAAAAGCAGTTTCTGCTCTTGCACTCCTCTTTTAAAGAAACTGCTGTATTTTAAGCCAAAACAGCTGTTGTGTTTGACCCTAACCCTGCTATAGCAGATTCATGGTGCATGAAGCCCCCGAACAATTTTTAATTTGTCTGTTTCACCCTGAAAGCCCCCGTTAACAGACGTCGCGCAACCGCTTTTGTTTCAACCCAGCCATAAAACAAAGGTAATTAATTATATTTATTATTCAAAATGTCTGTCATTTTTAGCTTAGAATCATTAATTGATGACTACTATTTAGCTAAAAAAACAAAACGAGTTCAAAAAATTATTCGCTCGCATATTTTAAACTTTTAAACAAATTATGTCACAATTAGGGTTGTTCCGATCCTGTTGTTTTGCTCCCAACCATGACTGTGCGTAGTGCTACCAATTGATATATCTTCTCTGCGTTGGGAAATAACATAAAGTGTCAAGAAAAAGATCAATTGCTACCTTGCTTCCCCACATTGCTTCCCATGATATTTCTAATCATAGGGATAGTAACGCTTTATCCAATTTTAAAAAGGCTCCAAAGGCTGCCAAAATTCACTCTACTCATTATACGCTGCCTTTTATCTCTATATAGGTAAAACGGCGCCATTATAGATTGCGCGCGACAATGCGTGAGTGGGTCGTGCAGCGCATGCCTTAGTTGCGTTAAAATTTTTAACGTGATACATTTTTAAAAAAAATTAATTACCACCGTTACCGGGATAAGTTTGATACCCTACCTTAAGCCTAAACTAAAGACTCTGGATGAGTGTAACATATTATGTCTGTAACGTTAAATACAATTAGAAAAGGATTTAATTTAATTGATCCAAACAAAAAAAAAGTTGGGGGGAAAAAACGTTTAAAAGGGTAAATATATGAAAAAGAAAATCTCGACCACTCCTTGATGTCTGCGATTTCTGCATCGCGACCCTTGTTATATTACCATGTTTCACTAATAAAATCCCCCCCAAAATCCAGCTGTGGCCATTCACAGTTATGTCTTGACACTCAGTGATACATGCTACATGAAGTTTTTGGATCGAAACAAAGTAAGTACGCGATAATATCTCGTTAAAGTCGTGGCGTCTGTAATTCTGTTCTCGCGTGCTCTCACCTCCAGATAGGGTTTTGGTGTTTAAAAATGATATTTAAAAAAAAAAAAAGCCCTCCTGTTCAAAATTTTTCTTCCCCCAGAAAATTGAGATTTTAAACTTTCCAATGACGTATTACACATGCATATCGGACAATTTTGAAACTTGGCTAAATTGGGGGTCTCAGAGCGGAATTTCAAGTCACCTGAGTGTTTTCCGCCATATATAAGTCACACCGGAGTATAAGTAGCATTTAGGGGAGAAATTTACTTGATAAAATCCAACACATAGAACAGATACGTACTCTTAAAAGGCAATCTAATAAAAAAATACAAGAGAGAACAACATTCTGAATAAGTGTACAGTACGATGTTACATGATGCATGAACAACGAAATGCGAATATACTGTCCTCACCAGGATGCTACGGCTTGGTTCTGGCTATACAGCTAGCTAAACTCCCAAATGACGATGCCGGACATCCGTATAATTTGCGAAATCAATTTCGTCCTCGATACCAAACAGGTTCGCATCAACGTAATTAAATAATAATTAGGTGCTATTACAGCAATGACACAAACTGTTAGCATGCATTCGCTAGCATTAGCACATCGTTCAAACAACCACACAACTGGCTCTAAGTGTCTGATCGCGGTTGGAAAACACAACAACAGAAAAGATGATACACACAGGCGTTGCCTCTGTAGAAATATTTTACAAGCATAAACAATGAACGTTGGTTCTCAGCCCTCGCTCTCGCTCTCTCTGGCGTGAGCGCTCTTCTTCGCGTAAGTGAATGCGCCCACACGTGGGTGTGAAATTGCCACAAACTAAAAGCATGCATTTCAATATAAAAAATGTCAATAATACAATTGAACACACATTGCCAAAGGCAGAACGCGAACGTGGCCATAGCCATTAAGACAACTATAGCATAAAGAACATGCTAACAAGTTTGACAAAATAATAAGTATCACTCCAAAACACCAAAATAACATGTGAAATGATATCATAATGTGTTAATAATTTCACACATAAAGTCACTCCTGAGTATAAGTCGCACCCCCAGCCAAACTATGAAAAAAAAATACTGTGACTTATAGTCCGAAAAATACTGTATAGTATATAAGTCAGCGGACCATTGCAATGCAAGTTAACCAATTGTTATAACGATTAGCATTATATAGCATTTAATCTAGCTGACTTTTGCTATGCAAGTTAGCCAATTGTTGTAAACATTAGCATTATATAGCATTTAAGCTAGCGGAGTTTTGATATGCAGTTTAGTCAATTGTTGTAAACGTTGGTATTACATAACATTTAAGATAGCAGATTTTTGCTATGCAAATTAGCTTATTGTTGCATTATTGCAATTGGCTAACTTGCATAGCAAAAGTAAAAAAGCGAGCTTAAATGCTATATATTGCGAATGTTTACCAGATAGTTTCTGTTGCGCACCAGATTGCTTAAATTTATTTTATTTCTGTCGATATCCCTTTAGGGGCTCCGTAGGTTTGCGAGACAGTATATTGTAATAATCAAACTAGAATTCACCAAATGACTCATAGCTCTCTTTGGGAAGACTTTAGTTGACTCACCATGACCACATTATATTCATATAGACCCCAATCACCAACGTCACACAATGACGTGTCGCTGTATTGTGCCGCCATATTGTCCGCCATTGTTTGTCCGTATTCCCAATGGTCTCAATTTATCGTGCAATTTATGGTGCAATTCATGGAAGCCCCGGTGCTTTCAGATGCTGTAAACTCATTGTATGTGTTGCATAAAAGGCGTTATGTGGAACAGCTTCGGTCGATCTATTCGCCAGATCCATATTTGATGCCTAAATCGATATTTTTCGACCGTCTGTCTTCACCGTCTCTGCCTGACATCTGCTACCCTGATATATACAGCTATCTTGTCCACAGAGACTCAGCCTATTCTCACGAAAGTTTGAAAAACTTTAAGAGCAGCACTCTAAGCAACATTACCCCGTGTGACCCTTTACTTCCAATTTTCTAAAATGGCGACAATCAATAATAAAAAAAAAAACTTGACTGCGATGGCCGATGCTTCAAGGATAGGTGGATATTGGACTATTTCTTCAATAAAATACGCAACAACTGTGCCTGCCTCATTTGCAAAGAGACAGTCGCTGTTTTCAAAGAGTTCAATGTGACGCAATATTACCAAACAAGACACGCTAACATGTACGACAACATTACAGGGAAGATACGCAGCGAGAAATTAAAGCAACTTGAAGCTAGTTTAATTTCACAGCAGCAGTATTTCGCAAGAGCCTGAGTGTCTAAAGAGAACGCCACAAGGGCAAGATTTTTGAAATTATGAATTTTAAAAAATAATAATAAAGCAAATGTGACACACAGAAGGGCTTGCTAAAATTTACTTAAATATATTGTTTTACGTAAATCAGCCAAGGTAGCCCCCCACATTTTTACCACACCAAATCTGGCCCCCTTTGCAAAAAGTTTGGACACCCCTGTTTAATTGATGATCCGTAGACGAGGCCAGCTTCTTTCACTTGGTACCAGCTAAATATTATTCAAAAAATAATGATGGCGGAAGAAATAAACATCTTGAATTTGAAACTGTTTGTTGTTGGCGATTAGCCTCGCAATGATCTTAGTTGTGGTTGTCAGCCCAAAACCCTCTAAATATATATTAAATGCATCTTACCAGGTATAAAATGACGACTACATAGTCTGTAGTGATCGTTTGGTGCCCAGTTTTCCCGTCGAATTGCAGCAATCCATCTCGCTCTCCTCTTCGGGTCTCTCGGAATACGGTAGAACTTCAAGTCTCTCCGTCGATCTTCTCTGTTACTGCAACCAACCGCCACACACGCCTTCACCCTTTTGAATATTAATGTTAACGATCAGAAAAACACGCCGCAATAAGAGGCATGTATGTAGCGGTAATGTGTAAACACGATGAGCTGACGGACAATATGGCGGCTCCAGTCAGGGGGGCGGAGTTGTGACGTCATGTGATTGGGGTCTATAATACCGTTTAATCCAGGTGAAGGGGGTTCATCTGTAAATGGTGACGATTAGTGTATATGAAAGGGATCCAGGAGGCCATGTCTCTGCAAACTTGCTGCTTTTGGGGGGGGAATCACATGTCAAACAATATATTGTACATCCAATATATTGTACAGCCCTACTAAATACTGTACATCCTTAATTTTGAACGTATTTCAGAGTAAAGCATAAGGCAACAACAACTAATCGATAAATATCGATTAATAAATTTGTTGCCACCGAATTTGATTATTGATTTTTGCCGGCAGCTATGAGCAGTCCCGTTTGGGTCCTCTTTTGTGAGGCCGCTCACGCGCCAGTGTTTAGAGCGAGAGAGAGAGAATTCACTGTTACACTAAGGTTGAGCTGCTGAATCAATTATATTTACGATGTTTCGAGAGTTAGATTGTCTTGAGTTGTGTTTGTGTTGTTGGATCCAGTGTGCCTCCGTCAGAGGAATGATTCCCGTTGTATTGTTTGTATTTTGTTGATGAGACGTTACTACTCGGAGCGCTAAACTAGTTAGCGATTATGCAAATTAGTGGCTTAAGTGTCCGTTGGTATTGTTTTGGTGAAGCATATCAGCACTTGAGTTATTGTTAGATAGTAAAGTTGTCATTTCTTTTTATGAAGAAACCACACACATAACCCTATTCGTATAACAGCTTAGTCTCCTTTCAACACCACCAAGTACCATTTTAGACTACAGTTAGGAAGCAGTAATAAAATATTATTTTCGAAGGAAATAGTCTTCCATTTTTTCTTTGTTGCTTACAATGCACTCAAAACGAGTTGAAGTTACATTTTGAAGGTAATTGAAAAAAGTGACATTTATCCGATTAATCGATGATGAAAATAATCATTAGTTGAAGCCCTTGTAAAGCATATAGGCAAGTTAATGTTCTTTGTTTTTCTTACTAGTACTTGTTGACTTTTATATTCATATTTCCTAGTTAGAAGTGTGACCGAATTGGCTCGTTTGTTTCCCTCTCAGGTCTCAGCATGAGGAAATAGACCTCGTCAGTGTAGGAGAGTTTTACAAAGATGCACCAGAGGAGATCTCCAGGCCACAGCTCACCAAAAATGATCCGCACCAGCAAACACTGGCAAGGTTGGACTGGGAGCTTGAACAGAGGAAAAGGTAGTCCAAATTTGTTCACCTCAGTTACTGCTTACTGGCACATAAATTCGGCAAAGCTAATTGAACGTTTATTCACTGACTGACATAGGTTGGCAGAGACGTACAAACAGTCTCAGGCCACAAAGGAGAAGATCCAGAAAAGTATTGAGGTCAAAAAGGAACACCTGAGGAGCTTGCAGCCTGGCCTGAATGCCATCATGCAGGTATAAGTTGCATTGTCGACTGTGACACTTATTTCATCACCCTTGTTTTTTGTTCCTAAATTGTAATAGTGATTTTTGCTCTTTCCCCTTTGCAAAGGCCTCCATCCCAGTGCAAGAGTACCTTTCTGTGCCTGTTGAACAGACACAGAAACACACAGAGATTGCACAACACCTGCCACCACCCCTGTATGTCCTCTTTGTTCAAGCCAATGCATACGGTCAAGCTTGTGGTAAGGAAGCTTCTCAGACACTGTGGTGTCCAGCAGATCCTTTTGTATTATTTACTGTTGTCCAAGTTTTAAGCACGGTTTGATTCTGAGGTATTTTTCCCCATTCAGACAAGAACCTGAGCGTAACAATCAGCGGGGATGTGGAAGAAGCCAAGGCTATGTCTAAACCACCGGAGGATTCTCAAGGTAAGGCTACACTATTCATCTTGCACCTGATATGCATGATTAATACAAACAATCACATGCTGAACGTCTAAACTACTATTGTACAAATTGTTTGTGATGCAGATGATGACAGTGACTCGGACGCAGAGGAAGAGCAGGAAAAAACAGTGAGTCTTGGCTTAGCTGAAACGCATACACGGGTTAGTGAGGTCGGCCAATTCTTCTGTGCAACTGTCCCACAAAGCGTCCTTGAAGACCCAACTCTCTCACAAGGACAGAGTAGTGACAGAATAGGAATACTGATCACATCCTGTATCCAAATCCAAAAGGATTGTTTTTGGCCAAGAACGGCTGAGTGGCTTTAATCTAATCAATCGTATATGGATTAAATGACCATTTATAGTCTAATCAGCTATTTCTGTTTTGATTTGAGAAGGCTTTATGTCATCAGTTAACAGAGTTGGGGAAAATATCTGGCGATATATCGCGATGCTTTTTGTCACGATTCAACGCCAACGCAGCCCCCGGACATAAGCCAATAAACTAAAGATGTCCCAGTCCGATCACTGTCCGTCCTGCTGCTTTTCTTGGTCGGCAGTGCACTCCAGATTGCTTATTAAAGTTAATGATGAGTAACAGCTGTTGAGGCTTTGATGTTGCAAGAGAATCCTGGGAGCACCATACTTGAAAGATGCCGGGTCATTGAGCTTGTTTAAACATTTGCGGTAGTGTGAGTTAGAGGTGTGCAAAATTTCCGATTCTTAGATTATTCGCAATTCGGCCGTGGAAGTGGAGCTGGGACTCTTTGGGCACCTAACGATTTGATTACGATTACGATTCAGAGGCTCCGATTCGATTATAAAACGATTATTGATGCACCACCCCTCCTTCTTTTTTTTTTTTTTGTTTTTTTAAATGTTTTGTACATTAGTTCCAAAATTGTTCAAAAATACTCTCAGGCTAAACCACACTACTATTTCAGTGTCAAGTTAACATATAGCAGTAAAAAAATATACAAAAATAACATTAAATAAAAAAACTCCAGTCCCTATTCTGTATCAGCAGCTTTAAACTACATTCAATTAATTTAATGTTGTGAATCAACCGTTAAATTTGTTAAAATTGCTCCCGTTATTCCATATTTTCCCTTTTGTCTACTTTCGACATGTGAAAGTTTTAAAACTATTTTAAAGATAGATTCAAGTCAATATTTTACCGATTTAGGAGTATTTTAGATAAAAAGCTAATTAGGTTTGCTTGGAAGGTTCGCTACAACAGCCTTGCAGGGAAGTGTACTGCTTTAAGATGGCGGCCGTTTATAATGCCCGCATCTAGCTTTTTGTAGATGTGCTGCTAACACTACCAAATCTATATTGCATCTAGTCCTATATAAATGATATTACCGTAACATTATGTGGATGTACGTTGTAGCAGCTTTTCGGCAGCAGTCAGGTATGTTGTTGTGTTTTTTTATCTCGTGGCATGAGTTGAGCTAGAGCCGTGAGTTGAGCATTGGCATTACCCGAGGGGCCGGGTCATGGGAAGCATGATGTTTAGCTAGTCTCGCTCCGTTCCGTCCCGAAGACCGCGCGGCGCGCTGATTGTTGTGTACTTCCGCTTTACTTCGCATATTTCAATAATCGGAATTTGGATGTTTGTGAATCGTTCTCGAATCTTCCACGGCCGAATCGCGAATAATCTAAGAATCGGAAATTTTGCACACCTCTACGTGGAAGATTCGAGAACGATTCATAAACATCCAAATTCCGATTATTGAAATATGCGAAGTAAAGCGGAAGTACAACACGCTCAGTGCGCCGCGCGGTTTTCGGGGCGCAATGAGGAAGCGAGAGTAGCTAAACATCATGCTTCTCATTACCCGCCCCCTCGGATAGTGCCAATGCTCAACTCACGGCTCTAGCTCAACTCATGCCACGAGATAAAAAAACACAACAAGATACCTGACTGCTGCCGAAAAGCTGCTACAAAGTACATCCACATAATGTTACGGTAATATCATTTATATAGGACTAGATGCAATATACTGGACTGTCTCAGGAAATTAGAATATTGTGTATTCCAATTTTATGAGACAGTCCTGTATACTGCACTCATTGAAAGGATATAAAGTCTTTTTTTTTTTTTTTTTGTTTTTTTTTTTTTTGTTTTCCGGGGACTATTTGATATACTGTATATACTGTACATCCAGTTGACGATAGCACCAACATACAGGACTGTCTCATAAAATTAGAATACACAATATTCTAATTTCCTGAGACAGTCCAGTAGATTCGGTAGCGTGAGCAGCACATCTACAAAAAGCTAGATGCGGGCGTTAGTGAACGGCCGCCAACTTAAAGCAGTACACTTCCCTGCAAGGCTGTTGTAGCGAACCTTCCAAGCGAACCTAATTAACTTTTTATATAAAATACTCCTAAATCAGTAAAATATTGACTTGAATTTATCTTTAAAATAGTTTAAAACTTTCACATGTCGAAAGTAGACAAAATGGAAAATATGGAATAACGGGAGCAATTTTAACAACTTTAACGGTTGATTCACAACATTAAATTAATTGAATGTAGTTTAAAGCTGCTGATACAGAATGGGGACTGGAGTTTTTATTTTACTGTTATTTTTGTATATTTGTTTACTGCTATATGTTAACTTGATACTGAAATTGTCGTTTGGTTTAGCCTGAGAGTATTTTTGAACAATTTTGGAACTAATGTACAAAACATTTAACAAAAAAAAATTTTTTTTTTTTTAAAGGGAGGGGGGGTACATGAATAATCGTTTTATAATCGAATCGGAGCCTCTGAATCGTAATCGAATCGTTAGGTGCCCAAAGATTCCCAGCTCTAGTGTGAGTGGCAATTCATTGTGTTTAAGTGAGCGGATTTGAGTGGAATAAGTTTATAAAGTTTTTAAAGTAAATATTAGACATCAATTAATGATTCTAAGCTAAAAATTATAGACGTCACATTTCAAATAATAAATATAATTATCTACCTTTTTATGGTTGGGTTGAAACAAAAGCGGTTGCGTGGTGTCTGTAAACGCGGGTCTCCAGGGTAAAATGGACAAATTAAAAATAGTTCAGGGGCTTAATGCGTCATGAAACTGCTATAGCAGCTTATAGACATATTGTTCTATCAAACACAACAGTTCTTTTGGCTTAAAATACAGCAGTTTATTTTAAAGAGGGGTGCAAGAGCAAAAACTGCTGTTTTCAGCCTTGTCTGTGTTTTCTGCCATATTTTCTTGACAAAACACATGGAGCCAAATACATAGCCTCCTGCCATAGGTTTTACCTACGGGCGGAGGTAAATATGAGTACCGGGTACAAGCTATCTCAATGTGTTTTAGTATGGCAATGTAAAAGCGCTTCTGTTTTTACAGAAGAGGAGACGACCAACTGCGGGCGGCCAGCTAGATGACAAGAGGCGCGAGATGCTCAAGAAACACCCACTGTCCCTCTCTTTTGACTTGACGTGTAAAGGTAAGATTATTGAAAGGATTCCATCCCTGCAAGCATGTCCTTGCTTTTGCGTAGTGACAAAAGAGTATTGCTCACTGGGCTTAGTTATGACACCTCATGAACCTTGTGTTCCCTCTGCTGGTGACTAAAGAAACAAACGCAGAGTGAGATCTGCAATGCAGGCTTTACTTACCTGAAGGGGGAGGAGAGCGGAACAGTTGAGTTTGTGCTTCTGCAGCAGTTCAAGGTGCTGTAAGCACATTTTCTCACAAGCGCTCTTCGCCCAACTCTGCTGAGCTGTCTACTACCAGCCTCTCGTGGCATTTGACATGGTCAAAGGATATTAACGCGTCATGAAGGTCATCATAACTGCATTGTGCTCCATCGCGACCTCATCCTGTTACGCACTCTAACACACTGCTAGTTCCTACAGGGATAATTACAATATGAAGGTGACTTTGTGATAAACTAATTTAGGGCTGCAGCTATCGAATATTTTAGCAATTGAGTTATCGACTGAAAGTTCTATCGAGTAATCGGATAAAACTTTTTTTTCCCTTTAGGTAAAGAGCAGTTATAAATATACATGAGAAAACTATCTAATATTGAACCATTTTCAGTCAATCAATGTCTTTATTTTTGATGTACATTGTTGAAAACGGCCAACAATTGCATCTCAGATGTGACTAGAATAAAAAAAAGACTAATTCACTGCTTTTACTTAAAAAAACTTCAAGATCTTATAAAAAATATATATTTCTTACCTAAAAATGTCATTATGTTTGATAACACACATCACAAAAAAGCTAGGTGTTTTTCCCATGTGTTTCAATTGTATTTTCCATTTGTGTCAAGCTATTTTTAAGTTCTAGTTAATTTTTAAGTTGGTCTCTACTAAGTCCTGATAGGATTTTGAGTTTTTGCAGTGTTCAAAATAAATGTATGATACCTGCTGTACTGGAGCACATTAGGGACCAGAGCTACTTGTTTTATCCAGCAATGACTACTGCAATGACTACTGAGCTAAAATTGACAGCATTATTTTTTATTTTACACCCTTATCACTCAACTGCGCTATGTTTTCACAGATTAAAAAAAGCCTGTGTGTAAGACACATTAGCCACGCATCGACAGTGGTCATAATTAATAGAAACTTAGCCCTCCACAGGGCTAACGTTATGTGAGCGAGTAACAGTGACGTTAATCTTATTTATTAGCGCTGAGAAGTCTACTGCTTTAAGATGGCAGTTGTTTGCTAACGCCGCCCAGTCTGTCATTCTGCATCTAGTTTTACATACAGTGCCCTCCATAATTCTTGGCACCCCTGGTTAAGATGTGTTTTTTAGCTTCTAATATATATTTTTTTTAATTCAAATAATATGGGACCTTAATGGAAAAAAAGAGAAAAATCCAACCTTCAATACAAGTGCATTTATTCAGTGGGGAAAAATCCCACACATAGAAATAATTATTTGACATCAAATAATGTGTGTCACAATTATTAGCACCCCTTGTGTTAATACTTTGTACAACCCCCTTTTGCCAACAAAACAAGGCCTGGGGACTGAGATGGCCATGGGAGGAGCTTGATTTTGTGTCTGGTGAACCATTCCTGTGTAGATTTGGCCATATGTTTAGGGTCATTGTCTTGCTGACCCAGTGATGACCCATCTTCAGCTTTGAATTTAAAAAAAAAATATTAGAAGCTAAAAAACACATCTTAACCAGGGGTGCCAATAATTATGGAGGGCACTGTAGATGTGATATCTATGAGACTCATCAGACACTACCTGCTACCACCGTAGCATCATGCGGGTGTAGTTTTTAGCAACGTCAGTTTGTAGCAGCTGTCGGCTGCGTTGTCCCACATTAAAAGTAGTGCGGACAAAACGTGTTGCTTAGAGCTGGCAAAATTAACAGATTCCTTGAGGTGAATAAAATTACTCTGATCAGTTTTTAAACTCGAGTTACTCGAGTATTCGTTTCAGCTCTAAACTAATTACCTGTTTGTCTCTGCAGATGGCAGTGTCCTCAATCTCTTCTTCTACTACCTGATAAATCTCAACATCATGACAGTCAAAGCTAAGATTTCTGCATCAACAGACCTCACCACAGCCATCAGTGCAGGGTACGTGCAAGATTGTTTGTACAGTGGGGCAAATAAGTATTTAGTCAACCACTAATTGTGCAAGTTCTCCCACTTGAAAATATTAGAAAGGCCTGTAATTGTCAACATGGTTAAACCTCAACCATGAGAGACAGAATGTGGAAAAAAAAATTTTTTTTAAAGAATTTATTTGCAAATCATGGTGGAAAATAAGTATTTGGTCAATACCAAAAATTCCTCTCAATACTTTGTTATGTACCCTTTGTTGGCAATAACGGAGGCCAAACGTTTTCTGTAACTCTTCACAAGCTATTCACACACTGTGGCTGGTATTTTGGCCCATTCCTCCATGCAGATCTCCTCTAGAGCAGTGATGTTTTGGGGCTGTTTTTGGGTAAAACGGACTTTCAACTCCCTCCGCAGATTTTCTATGGGGTTGAGGCCACTCCAGGACCTTGAAATGCTTCTCATGAAGCCACTCCTTTGTTGCCCTGGCTGTGTGTTTGGGATCATTGTCATGCTGAAAGACCCAGCCATGTCTCATCTTCAATGCCCTTGCTGATGAAAGGAGATTTTCACTCAAAATCTCTCGATACATGGCCCCATTCATTCTTTCCGTTACACAGATCAGTCGTCCTGGTCCCTTTGCAGAAAAACAGTAGCCAAAGCATGATGTTTCCACTCCCATGCTTCACAGTGGGTATGTTGCAATTCAGTATTCTTTTTCCTCCAAACACGAGAACCTGTGTTTCTACCAAAAAGTTCTATTTTGGTTTCATCTGACCAGAACACATTCTCCCAGTCCTCTTCTGGATCATCCAAATGCTCCCTAGTGAACTGCAGACGGGCCTGGACGTGTAATTTCTTCAGCAGGGGGACACGTCTGGCAGTGCAGGATTTGAGTCCCTGGCGGCGCATTGTGTTACTGATAGTAGCCTTTGTTACTGTGGTCCCAGCTCTCTCTAGGTCATTCACTTGGTCCCCCAGTGTGGCTCTGGGATTTTTGTTCCCCGTTCTTGTTATCATTTTGACGCCATGGGGTGAGGAGGGAGTTGAAAGTCCGTGTTGCCCAACGACAGCCCCAAAATATCACTGCTCTAAAGGAGATCTGCATGGAGGAATGGGACAAAATACCAGCAAAAGTGTGTGAAAAGCTTGTGAAGAGTTACAGAAAACGTTGGGCCTCTGTTCTTGCCAACAAAGGGTACAAAACGAAGTATTGAGATGAACTTTTGGTATAGACCAAATACTTATTTTCCACCATGATTTGCAAATAAATTCTTTAAAGGGGATGTTTCGGCAAAGGGGGTGTGAGACATCAATAGAACCGTTATGCGCCAAGATAACAAATATTGATAAAGTTAACAAAAAAATCAATCACATTAATGAGCAATTATCGAAAATAGATCGAAAATGACGAACACTACCGAAAGTGTTCCGGAAACAGCCGAATGGGGCGGCGACGTCACGACAAGTGATTGAAAGTCGAGGCGGAGCTAGGTGCCATTGTTTTTTAACGACGAGAGAGTAGCGTTGGGGTTTGTTTGACCAAAACATCACAACAATGGTTCAAAACTGCTGTGCTATGTGGTGTACAAATAGTTGTTTATCGGAATATAGTATCCATGAGTTCCTGAACGCGAAAAAAAAAAGCTGGACTACACAGAAAATGGGTAAAGTTCGTCCGTGCAAAGAGGGCTAATTTTCTAGACACAGCCTCCGGCACGCTTTTCTGTGGTGCGCATTTTCCAACTGAAAGCTTCTCGAACTATGGACAAGAGAAATCGGGTTTTGCTAAAAGATTGCTGCTCAAAGGAGATGCGGTGCCGACCATAGATGCACAGCCACCTAAATGTCCCGAGATATCAAGAGAGAGACGATGACTGCTAAAGGAGGCTAAAGCTACGCAAAGAAGGGAGCAGCCAAGCTTGAAATGGCCAGAGTGAGTACTCTTTTATAATTAATAAAAAAAAATGTCACGCCTTTGGATACAGGACTCGACACATGTATAAATGATCGTTCGTAAAATATATAGAACAAATCCTCTGATCCCGTTCATATTTGTGTCTGTTGGCAGAGCGAAAAGCTATGATAGCGCAATAAATTATAATTATTCTATGCATTCCTTTATTTTGCAGTCACGGTGTATCAGCTTCACAAAAAGAAATGCTAAACAAATCATTGGTGTTTCCCACACGATCTGCTGCCGATGTTTCATCAGTGTCATTGCTCCCCTCAATGACCGTTTCATTACGCTGCATTGGCGTTCGTTTGGGCTCAAATTGGTCACCTATAACACCGATTAAAGCTTTGCAACTCTCCTCGTCACCATTAGATGAACATTCGTTACGTCCTTCTACGTCGGATTCGTCGCTGAAACTAGAAACGAAATTGTCTGCCATCATCGCCGCCATTCAGTATTAAAGCACTGAGCCTTTTTCTTGTTGAAGAAACAGCCCTCACTGCCAACTCTGAATTCTCTTTTATTGACAACGAGCGGTGTTTCTTCATGAGGGAACCTGGAATATGTGCAGGACGAACACAATGCATCAGCATAAACAGCTCAAAACACCCCTAATTCTCCCCACACTAGAAGGAATTATATTGATGCAGACAGGCGCTGCCCCCCTAGTGGCCGGTGGCACTCTCTTCACTTGACGTGACGTCACGCACACAATCTGCCAGATCTCGGGCGCCGGTCGTTTTAGCTTGACAATCGAGCCAAATTTCTCTCATTTTCTTGTGTGTAATTACACGAAGTGGCATGATATGAATACAAAAGGCATGCGTTTATGGATAAATGATGGAATATCAAAATTTTCCCAGGGCGCTACATCCCCTTTAAAAATCAAATGATGTGATTTTCTGAGTTTTTTTCACACTCTGTCTTTCATGGTTGAGGTTTACCCATGTTGACAATTACAGGCCTCTCTAATATTTTCCAGTGGGAGAACTTGCACAATTAAGTGGTTGACTAAATACTTATTTTCCCCACTGTACATGAAAGCCTCCATCAACCATTGCTGAAAGAAACTTTTCCTTTTCAGGGAACTTATCAAATCTGAAACCCTTCTAAGTTGTTTGTACGCCAATGATCATGGAAGAGAAACACCCAATCCAGCTAACCGTTATCAGTTTGATAAAGTTGGGTAAGAAGGCCATTGTAGTTCTCAGTAGTGGTGTAAAAATATTGAAGTTATTTTAACAAACGTTTATTTACAGGATTGTTTCTTTTGCTGACTATGTGGAGGATTTGGGTCATCCGTACAAATGGGTTCAGAATCTTGGAGGGCTACATTTTCCAAGTGATTCGTCTGAGGTGTGTGTTTCTATACGCATTTGTATGCATATTACTAGTGCTGTAGTGATTGATTATTCAGGTAGTCGATTTATCAATTAGTTAGTTCGTATAATCAAGTAATCGGATTACAAACATTTAATCTGTTCCAAAATACATTTTAGGAGGTATAAAACATGTACAATTGTTTATGCTTGCAATGAGATTTGTTTTGGCTTGCTATGATTACACTTTCAAAAGAGCATTTAACGCAAAAATAAAATCCGATTTTTTTTTTTTTCCAAACTTCAGAATTGCACTTTTATTTCACAAGTTATAAATGCATTAATAAATAAATTAAAATATTTGAGCTCAGCCTCAGACGATATAAAAAAATAAATTAGGATATAAGAACAACAAAAGAACAATTGACTAGCATAGGAAAAGTCTGCTAGCTTAATGCTATAAAATGCTAACACTTTTTTTAACAATGCGCATAACAAATCAAACAACAAAAAACAGCCAAATATACTTAAAAATAAAATAACAAATGCATAAGCAATTATAAGCTCAAACAAAAGCATACCTTATGTTGGTCTTAGCAGGGATTCAGCCATGTTAGCTGAGTTATGGCTTATTCACTGTTGCCACTAGAGGGCAGTGTATCCACCCAAATCAATAAAACTCAATGCAACACTTTCTAAACAAACCATACATACGTCACTCTAATTAACAGAATCCTCGAAGCAGCAAAATTTTTTTGAAGGTTTTTTTCCAATCGAATGACTCAAATTAATCGATTAATCGTTGCAGCACAACATATTACGTTAACAATATCAGGATTTACCCCAGAAAACTTGCACAGCCTGGTCGAGAAGCCCACTGACGACCCACCATGTTTTTGCAAATGAATACAAATGAAAAATGTTAAGTTGATTGAAATTTTGAACTTTGAGCCTTTGGGATCTTTTCAACCTATTTCTCCACATAGTGCCGGTTGGATCTGTGCAAACAATCTAATCACATAGCTGACATATAAAAAAAAATGTAACTGCTTAAACTGATAGTAGAAAAGTGAAAACAAAATACTCTCACCCATATTTTATTCAGCTGAGAAATCTCACACTAGACTGGAACTTAGAGTAGAATGGCAAAGAACTGGTGACATATCAACCAGGGAGATGTCGCCAATGCGCTTTTAACTGTAGACGTGGTTACAATCCGTTTCAAATCGTTTTTATACTTTCTTTTGTAGCACTTTTTTAGCCTGGCAGCCCGCCAAGTTTATAAAGTACTGTGGGCAACCAAGAATACAGTCACTAACAAAAGTCATGTCGCTTATTCATTTTGTAGAAACAATTGCTAATAAGCTGACTTTTAATTGTTTAATTGGTTTCAGAAATGGCTCATATGAAAGCTAAGGCCCTCCCAAATTATTTTGAATGTACAAAAATATATTTTCACTGAAAAAAGATTTATCATTTAATGAAGACATAAGGGTCAAATTTTGGCAAGACAAGTTTTGTCGCCTACAGAAAGTAGTGTGAAAATTGAACAAAAATGTACTTCAAATAAATAATTATGTTACATAACATAAGCGAATTAAGTAGTGGTGCTGTGATATCCAAATTTATTATTTTATATGACTTCCTGGGCTTGAAGGACTGCATCCATGCGGTTCGGCAAGGATTCATACAAGTCATCAGGAACATCAAGGGAACCAGTCTTGCATGCCTCCCAGAGTTCATCAACATTATTGGTTTTTGTCTTCCATGCTTCCTCTTTTATCCTACCCCAGACATGTTCAATGATGTTCATGTCTGGTGACTGGGCTGGCCAGTCCTGGAGGATCTTGATCTTCTTTGCCTTGAGGAACTTTGAGGTAGCGATTGAAGTATGCGATGGAGCACCATCCTGCTGCAGAATATGTCCCTTTTTATGGTTAGGAATGTAAGAGGCAGCTAAGATTTGTTGATATTTCAGACTATTTATGTTGCCTTCCACCCTGCAGATCTCTCGCACACCCCCATACTGAATGTAGAGGTTAGATTTTGTGCCCGAACCCGACCCGACATTCGGGTCTGGTCGGGCCCACATTTTAAGCATTCACGATCGGGTCGGGTCGGGCCGCCATGCCGGACTAATAAATTATTTTTAAAAAATAAATAAATAAATAAAAAATGGAGAGCAGGCTCTCTGTATTGCGCTTTTGCTTGTGCGTGTGCACGAACGCCGTGGCGCCGGCCGCTTTTTCTTCTTTTCCTCCCGCTGTACCGTTTGCGCACGGCCGAGGCGCCGCCCTCATTTTCATTTTCTCCCATTTCGCCATTTTTAGTCAGAGCCGGTCTAATTATTTCCCTTATTTATCAGTAATAAAGAGCAAGACATGAGGCGGGGGCCGCAAGTTGCCGACTGCAGTCATGGCTAGCCCGCAGTTTAAAGCTTTTATTTCATTTTTATTTTTTATTTTGGTATTGTTGTCGTTACAATAAAGAATGTTATTTCAAAGCATTTGTAGTTTTTTTTTTTTTTTTTTTTTTTTTTTTTGCTGCTGTTCCCTCTCCTTGTCAGAGAGGCGCGTCCATGTGAGAACAATATCCCACACACTCAGAAATATGTTTAACAAACACTCCCAGCGTTATTTCGTTGTGTGAATGCTTTGATAATTCTCAAAAAAATATGTAGATTATTTAAACATTAAGAAAACTTGCGTTTTTTTCTGCCAACTCGAAGAAATGAAAATAAATTGCTGCTGCTGCGTTTTTTCCGCGTCACTCAAAAAAAAAAAAAAAAAAAAAAAATCGGATTTTTCGGGCTCGGGCCTGCAAATCTAGTTAAGTGATCGAGCTCGGGCCGGGTCGGGCCTCAATACCAGCGGGCCGTGTCGGGTCGGGCTGGATTTTTTAGGCCCGAACTAGGCTCTAACTGAATGTAACCCCAGACCATGATTTTGCCACCACCAAACTTCACTGTTTTCTGAGTGAATCTCTGATCCATGAGGGCTCCAGTAGGTCTCCTGCAATATTTGCGGCGACTGTGGTGTAATTCAATGGAAGATTCATCTGAAAACTCCACCATTTGCCACTTTTCCAGCGTCCATCCTTTTGACAGGCTGTGGCCCTTGGCAAATGCCACACGGTTTTTTAATTGTCTGCACCCTGAGAGCATGGATGCGGTCCTTCAAGCCCATGGAAGTCATATAAAATATTAAATTTGGATCTCACAGCACCACTACTTAATTCGCTTATGTTATGCAACATATTTTTGTATTTGAAGTACATTTTTTGTTCAATTTTCACACTACTTTCTGTAGGCGACAAAACTTTTGTCTTGTAAAAATTTGACCATTATGTCTTCATTAAATGATAAATCTTTTCTCAGTGAAACATATTTTTGTAGATTCAACATCATTTGGTAGGGTCTTAGCTTTCATATGAGCCATTTCTGAAACCAATTGAATAATTAAAAGTCAGGTTATTAGCAATTGTTTCTACAAAACGGATAAGCGACAAGACTTTTGTCAGGGACTGGATCATACAGGTTGCATGTAGTACAGCAAGGAAAAGAATTTAAACTTTTATTCACCTGACCCCAGGAGATGACTGAAATTAATCTTGAACAGGGCTTGTACACTCATACTCAGGAAGCTTCATTTCTTGATTTTTGTCTAGGGTATGCTTGTGGGCAGTTCTCTAAGTGCTAGCCATATGGAGAACACCATGAAGCTCCTGAGGGGGCGGGTTCTGTCCCGCTTGGCTCTGCATAAGCAGTTTGCATCTTTAGGTAACGTAATGCTACCATCAACCATGCACATTAAGTTGGCCTAGTGAAGAGCTTTTCAATTGTGGCTGAGCTTTTTTTTCTTATTTTCACAGAGCACAATATCATCCCTGTCACCACTGAGTGTCTGCACCTCTTTCCAGCCAAGATTATTTCCCGTTTAGCTCGATGGACCACCATCACGCATGAGGAGTACACGGTATCAGCGTTGTTTTTGGGAGCCCTTATTTTCTTCTTAATCTTTTGGACGAAAATACTTATTAGTCATTTCAAAATGTGTTAGTCTTCGTTTAGTTTTAGCCGAGGGTTAATTTGAGCCGCATCATACCGGAACATGTTCCGGTACCTCTTGATTTTGGGTTCCGGGACGTATTTGGTCCGATCCGGAAACTCTTGTGTATAAATATTAATGATAATAACTAGAGGCGTGCGAAATTTCCGATTCTTTGATTATTCGCGATTCGGCCGTGGAAGATTCCAGAACGATTCACAAATATCCAAATTCCGATTATTGAATTATACCAGGTAAAGCGGAAGTAAAACACAGTCAGCGCGGTTTTTGGGACGCAATGAGGAACGGACCAAGAGTAAATATCATGTTCAACTCATGCCGCTAGATAAAAAAACAATCATACCTGACTGCGGCCGACAACCGCTACAAACAACGCCCAGTTGCTAGTTGCTACAAACATACGGCTACAGTAGATATCATATATATGTAGAACTAGATGCAAAATGACAGACGACGTCGGTGTTAGAACATGTATTATTGAACAGAGATGTGAAATGACAGACTTTCCGGCGTAAGTAAACAGCCGCCATCTTAAAGCATCTAGAAGGCTCTGTTGTATTAACTTTTTATCTAAAATACTCCTAAATCGGCAGAATCTTGTCTTGAATCTATCTTTAAATGATGAAATAGTTTTAAAACTTTGACAAAAGTAGACAGAAGGGAAATTGTGGAATAACGGGAGCAATTTTAACAACTGTAACAGTTGATTCACAACATTACATTAATTGAATGTAGTTTAAAGCTGCTGATACTGAATGGGGACTGGAATTATTTTATTTACTGTTATTTTTGTATATTTGTTTACTGTTATATGTTAACTTGATACTGAAATACTAGTTTGGTTTAGCCTGAGAGGATTTTTGAACAATTTTGGAACTAATGTACAAAACATTAAAAAAAAAAAAAAAAAAAAAATTTTTTAAAGGAGGGGGGTGCATCAATAATCGTTTTATAATCGAATCGAAGCCTCTGAATCGTAATCGTAATCGAATCGTTAGGTGCCCAAAGATTCCCAGCTCTATTCAGCAGTACTCAACAGTACATTATGTACAATTAATTAAATTCTCCTGGACACAATGAACAGTACATTATGTACAATTAATTAAATTCTCCTGGACACAATGGACTGTATGTAAATGTTTTCTAATTGTTTAAGACACAACGCAAAATGTGAATGCTATGCTAATGCTATAAGTTACATTTAGTGTGTGATAATCACTCAGCAGACTTTTAAGGGTTAAATCAACATGGCATATCTAACCAAGAAAAGAAAACTTACCAAGCAGCACCTGACATGTTTCATAAAAAGCAAGTCTGGTGCCTGAGGAGGACACCTATCACCGAGTAGGCGTGTGTGAGAGGAGGTTGGGGGCGCAGCACGTCAAATGAGTGACACAACCAAACACTACTACGATGCGTGCTAACTAAAAAAATGTCACACATTGTGAACTTATGACGTAAACTATGGTGAATTTTTGTCTCGTCA
The DNA here is from genome assembly GCF_030265065.1 of Corythoichthys intestinalis. Lineage (NCBI taxonomy): Eukaryota > Metazoa > Chordata > Actinopteri > Syngnathiformes > Syngnathidae > Corythoichthys > Corythoichthys intestinalis. The sequence continues at coordinate 54,529,984 of NC_080397.1, read as the reverse complement.
GACGAAAAATGGCATTCGTTTCGTTATGTTTTAGTCTCCCAAGACAGGTTTTTAACTCATCATGGTCGACGATATATTTTCGTTATGGTCATCGACTCATCGTTGACGAAAGCAACATGGTATTTGTTCATTACCCAAGCACAGTATACAAATTAATTTTAGAACTTTACAGGGCGCATAATTGAACAAAAGTGGCATTTATATTTTGTGCATTTTCAATAATGTCATATAGTAATGCCTATAATGCATGTCATTGCCAGGATCTGACATTTACACGTCATGTGACTGATGCTGGTCTGGCAAAAGCGACTGATATGTATTTTAGTGGGGTTATTGAAAGAGGCACAGGTAAGTAACCATTTCTGTTGACTTACAGTATTGTGCTTCATATAAATTTAACCATCTGTTTTTTTTTTTTCTATTTCTTTTTTAGCTAGTCTTCAGGCTGCAGTGGTGCTAAATCCCCGTTACCCTGAAATCTCGCCTCTCTTCTCCCTCTCGCTCAGCTGGAAGGGAGAGCGCAGTGGGCGCACTGATGACAACCTTAGGGTAAAAAGAATTTAACACAAAATGAACGTCCCGTACACAAAAAAAAAAAAAAAAAAAAAAAGCTAACCGATGTCTCTTACGTTTAGGCCATGGAAAGTGAGGTGAACGTGTTCAAAAAGGAATTACAAGGCCCACGTCCAGGCTACCAGCTCTTGACCAATCAGATTTCACGCCTATGTGTCTGTCTGGATGTCTACCTGGAGACCGAAGAACAGGATGATGGTGTGGAAGGACCACGGGAGTTTCCCCGTGAAAAGATGTGCCTGCGTACTGTCAAGTGTGTACTGAAAAGAAATAATAAAATCTCCCACTCTCTGACGTCCACTTATATCTGACTTGTTGTCTTTTTGTTTCCCAGGGGTCCAAATCGTCTAAAACCATTCAAATACAACCATCCTCTGGGTCTCTTCAGTCATCGCTAAAAGTCTTCCTGTTAAACGGTTTTACTCATCACAGCTATTTGAGGCATTTTAGACATTTTAATGAAATATTAGAATGATTTGAAAATAAAGCAATACCTTATTTTGATGAAAATGTGTTAGAACTGGTTTTAAACTCTATATATTGAAATGTTTGTCATTCTCCTTGCAACCTTACTGCTGTGCTATTTATAGAATGTGAGATCACTGATTACTCTTCACTGTGTGTTCATGGAATCCAGCTACAAAAGGTTGCACAGGACGGTTCAATCAAGTGGACTTTTGACTCATTCTAAGTGGCTTCTGTTGCGTGTGTTACTGATGCTGTGAAGGAAATGCAACTAAATAGGAAATCATGCCAAATGCTGCACTGCTCCTCATTTATACATGACCGTGGTTGACAGGACGTGAGGACGGGTGCAGCGTCTCCACCCCTTCTTCCTCTGCAATGCAGGCAAGTTTGCAGCATTTACCGCTCAGACTTTTCACTAATTTTCACCAAGGTTTTCCGGAGCGATTTCCCTTCAAACTTGAGCCACAAAATGTCGTTGTCGTTCTTTATTTTTGCTTTGTGTTGCATATTTTCAGGTAACAGGTTTACACACATTACAGTCAATATTATCAGAGCATTGCAAGAGTGACATTTCAGTTTAGGAGAAGTGCACAATAAGCATCCAGGTCGGTCTTACTAATTTCTATTATAGCAAATATAATGTGGATATTTGTATACATGAAATATATTTGGGGTCAATATGTTCAGCTTAGCATCTGTCCTTGAAGGCTAGTGCAGGTACAGTGTAAATGCACTTTATTGAAAGGCAGCTGTCACATTCACATTTGTAAAGAGCTTGATAAACCTGGCTACAGATGTATTAGCGTTAATGGTGCGTAAATAGGACAATAGAAATAAAGTTTTCTTATGCTTGAAGGGGAAGTTCAGAATTTTTTACATAAAAGCTTTATCTTCGAGTTAGCAAGTGTTTATTAGTCGTTGATTTCAACAAATTCAATGCAGTTATGTTAGTTTCAGGGCTCCGGAGTGACTAAGCTAGTGCGAGTCAATGGTGCCTGCTTAGCATACCAATAATAAACGTGTACGCATGTAGGCATGTGGCTGTTACCGGTTTCAAGGTTTACTGTGGTATAAAAACGTCACGGTTTCAAAACCACTAAAATTTTCTGTCATACCGTAGTTACCGTATTAGCTATTTTTGAGGTCCCAAAAATGTAGCGGGAAATCCGTGGCTTGGAGCGGCAGTGCTCACCTATCCCCTTCCAGTTGTTGCTCTGTCCTGTGTCAGTGACACTACATCTGAGTAGTGCTGCAACGATTAATCGATTAACTCGAGTATTCGATTAGAAAAAAAGATTAAAATTAAATTTTGCTGCTTCGAGTATTCGTTTAATTAAAGTGGCATTGTAAAGGTTTATTTTGAAAGTGTTTGAATTTAGTGGTTTGGATGGATACACTGCCCTCTAGTCTGCCTCATTTCACGTAGCTGAATCCAGCTGCTCCATGTTAAGGCAAACATAAGCCAAGTTTTTGTTTGAGCTAATGTTTTTTTCCAATGCATTCGTAATTTAATTTATAGTTTTATTTAGCAGGTTTTTTTTTGCTGGAATATGCGTCTGAACAATTGTTAAGAGCATTGTTAAAAAAGAAGTTTTATAGCATTTAAGCTAGTGGACTGTTGCTATGTAAATTTTGTTGTACATACAGTAGATCCTTATTTATTTTTTATTTTTTTTATACCATTCGAGGGTCAGCTCAGGTATTTGAAGTTTTCATGTTCCCTATCCGATTACTCAATTATTAGAAGTAACTAGTTAATCGATTAATTGACTACTAAAATAATCGATAGTTGCAGCCCTACTTACAACTTAAAACTTGATTAACTAGAACTTAAAAATAGCTTGACACAAATGGGAAAAACTTCAACTTTTAGGTGATGTGTGTTATCAGGCATAATGACATTTTTAGGTAGGAAATAAGATTTCTTTTTATAAGATCTAGAAGCTTTTTGAGTGACAGCCGTGAATTTGTTTTCTTTTTCCTTTTTCTAGTCACATCTGAGATTCAATTTTTAGCTGCTTTCAAAAATGTACATCGAAAATAAAAACATTGTCTGAAAATGGTTCAAAATAGGTGAAATTTCTTGTTTTTTCTTGTATATTTATAATTGCTCTTTACATTAAAAAAATATTTGTTCGATCGGATTACTCGATAGAATTTTCAGTCGAATACTCGATTACTGAAATATTCGATACCTGCAGCCCTACACGTCTGAGCTTTTCCTACCCCCGCAAAAATAGACAAATGTTACAAGTATGGGAGTACTTCAGCTATTGAAAAGAAACTTGAGGAAGGTCAGCTGATGTGCAGGCAACATCTCCAGCATGATTTCACATTTACCTGACCATCATCCGTCACTTTACACAATATGTAAACGCTGTCATGAACGTTTGCCACCAGCTATTAGATTTCACTCAAACTGGTTTAGTGTGCCTCGTGACGGTAAAACAAATACTATAACGTAAGCTTGTTAACGAGGTAGAAAACGTGGCTAGTTAGCATGCCGAGACGGCTAACTAGTTTCCTATCTACCATTAGCCTACTTTTGTAAAGTCTTCCGCCATTGTAAACATTTTGCAAATATGTTGTGAAAAAAATCTAAAAATCCTGTTTAATGGATTTTTTTTTTTTTTAACCCATCTCAAAATAACACATTTTAGAGCTATAATTGCAATTAGAGGCGTGCGAAATTTCCGATTCTTAGATTATTCGCGATTCGGCCGTGGAAGATTCGAGAACGATTCACAAATATCCAAATTCCGATTATTGAATTATACCAGGTTAAGCGGAAGTAAAACACAGTCACCGCGGTCTTTGGGACACAATGAGGAACGGACTGAGAGTATCATGTTCAACGCATGCCGCTAGATAAAAAAAAACAATCATACCTGACTGCGGCTGACAGCCGCTACAAACAATGCCTAGTTGCTACAAACATACGGCTACAGTAGATATATATGTAGAACTGGATGCAAAATGACAGACGACGTCGGTTTTAGAACATGTATTATTGAACAGAGATGTGAAATGACAGACTTTCCGGCGTAAGTAAACAGCCGCCATCTTAAAGCAGTAGACCTCTCTAGAAGGCTTTGTTTTAGCGAACCTGATTAACTTTTTATCTAAAATACTCCTAAATCGGCAGAATCTTGTCTTGAATGTATCTTTAAATGATGAAATAGTTTTAAAACTTTGACAAAAGTAGACAAAGGGGAAATTATGGAATAACGGGAGCAATTTTAACAACTGTAACAGTTGATTCACAACATTACATCAATTGAATGTAGTTTAAAGCTGCTGATACAGAATGGGGACGAGTTTTTTTATTTACTGTTATTTTTGTATATTTGTTTAAAGTTATATGCTAACTTGATTAGGGCTGCAGCTATCGATTATTTTAGTAGCCGAATAATCGAGTAATCGGATAAGGAACATGAAAAATTTATTACCTGAGCTGGGCCTCAAATGGTATTAAAAAAATAATAATAATAAATGATGATCTTTGTACAACAAAAGAACAATTGGCTAACTTGCATCGCAAAAGTTACCGCTAGTTTAAATGCTATAAAATGCTAACTTTTTTACAATGCTCTTAACAAATGGTTCAGACAAATATCCCCACAAAAATAGGCTAAATACCTATAAACTAAATTACGGATGCATTAAAAAAAACAGCTCAAACAAAATATAGCTTATGTTGGTCTTAACAGGGAGCACCTGGATTCAGCCATGTGAATTAAAGCAGACTATAAGGCAGTGTATCCACCCAAATCAATAAAACTAAATGCAAACACTTTCAAAATAAACCATTACAACATCACTTTAATTAAACGAATACTCGAAGCAGCAAAATTTAATTTGAATATTTTTTTCTAATTGAATACTCGAGTTAATCGATTAATCGTTGCAGCACTAAACTTGATACTGAAATAGTAAATTGGTTTAGCCTGAGAGGATTTTTGAACAATTTTGGAACTAATGTACAATACATTTAAAAAAAAAAAAAAAAGAAAAAAAAAGAAGAAGAAGGGGGCGGGGTGCATCAATAATCATTTTATAATCGAATCGGAGCCTCTGAATCGTAATCAAATCGTTAGGTGCCCAAAGATTCCCAGCTCTAATTGCAATACCGTGAAACCGCCGTATTTTTGCTTAAGGTTATCATACCGTCAAAATCTCATACTGGCACATACCTACATACATGAGAATCACCGTTGACACATGCGAGTAATAGTTGGCTATGTTTTCAGGATGGGTTTGTTAAAAATTAACATTGCATGTCAATAATTATAGTATTAACAGCAATGTTTGTAATCCAGCAGCTCTGCAGCGAACAGTCTGTCTAGGCAAGTATGGCGGAGAGTTTTCAGTTTTTTCACCGCTGTTTTTTTTGTTGTTGTTGTAAGAACGAAATCCCCAGCAGACTAAGCACGAGTGGCCGAAGCACTCCTCTCTATTGTGGTTGCATTACGCATCTAAAAAAAAAATAGTCCCGCTAAATGAAATGAATTACGGCAGTTTGGTGGGACATTGTTTTGGCCGGATGGGTATTTCGAACAATTATCTGTGTTTTGAATATATTTGACCATGTTAGATCTGGTAATGTAGTTTTTTATCGGCATGCTAATCAGGCACCATTGACTTGCGCTAGCTTAGCCACTCCGGAGCACTAAAACTAACAATTCACTGACAAATTGCACAAAATTTGTTGAAATCAACTCCACTGACTTATTAAACTAAGAGTAGGCCTAATGTCAAAAATTCTGAACTTAACATTTGAGCATCTTTCCTTCTCTCACCCATAGTTTTTTTTGTTGTTGTTGTCCTTTCCGTTACTTCTTGGCTTTCTCTTCCTTTCTGTCTTTGGACTCAGTGCCAGGAGATTTCTCCACCTTCCCTCCATCGTCAGATCCTTTACTTGCGTCCTTTTTCTCCTCTGGTTTCTTAATTTCTGGTTTCTCAGGTTCCTGCTTCTTCTCTGTTTTCTCTGGCTCTGCCTTGGCCACTTTAGGAGTGGAGGGCTTCTCCTCAACCGGGGGAGGAGACTCATCCTTAGGTTTAGAGGCCGGAGTTTTGTTCTCGGCAGGTTTCGAAGGTTTTGGAGTTTCTTCCTTCTTTGGAACCTCAACTTTTTCGGTCACTTTCTTTACATCTGGTTTGTCAACCTCTTTTTCATTCTCAGCGACATTTTTTGCTGGTTGTCCCGACTTTTCCTCCTTAACTGGTGGATCCTTCGTTTCGTCTTTAACAGGCTGAGGTTTGTCTTTTTTCTCCTCTTTAGCTTCGTCTTTGGGTGCAGGGACAGACTTGACCTTATCCTTTTCCTGAGGTTCTGGTGTCTTGGGAGGCGGAAATTTAGACTGAGGGGATTTGCTCGGAGGAGATTTGGATTTTGGTGATTTTTCAGGAGATTTGGGCATGGGAGATTTGGCTGGTGGCGATTTGGATTTAGGAGAATTTGGAACTTTCTCCGATTTGGGAGGTGATTTTGGTTGAGGGGAATTCTGAACTTTCCCTGGCGATTTGGTCATCTCTTCTTGCTCACCCGCATCCTCTCCTTTATCCTCTTTTTCTTCGACTTGAGTTTCTTCCTCCTCTTGCAACTCATCTTTAGTTTCTTCACCTTCTTCATCCTCTTCTGCCTCCTCTGTCACCTCAGTGACCTGGGTCTCATCTGTCTGCTCTTGAACAATCACTTTATCATCTTTCACTTTCAAATGCACTGAAATTCTGTTATCCAGGAAGGAAAACGGACTTCCTGACACAAGACGACTCTCTTCTCCTTCCAGTAGTTTCCTGTTTTTGGTGCCAACATGCAAACACAGATTATAATGAGAAGTGGAATGATAAACACTGCATTAAGTAGAGGTCGACCGATATGGGATTTCTAAATGTCGAAGCTGACACCGATATCTAAAAGAAATTGTAGTTGACTGCTGCTAACGTGACTACGCAACGAGTTAGACTGAGAGTGTATTGATCACTTAGTAAACACATTAAAGGCCTGAAGCATCATTGCATATGATAAAAAAAATCTTACAATACTTAGAATTCTACCGACACGCCTTCCTTTGAGAAAGCAGAGTCTGGGGACTCCGGGGTGGGCTCTCCTATCTCTGGGGTCGAAGTCACTGAGGTGGTTAGAAAGCTCCTCGGTGGCAAGGCCCCGGGAGTGGATGAGATCCGCCCAGAGTACCTAAAGGCTCCGAATGTTGTGGGGCTGTCGTGGCTGACACGCCTCTAAAACATTGCACGGACATCGGGGACAGTGCCTCTGGATTGGTAGACTGGGGTGGTGGTTCCCCTTTTTAAGAAGGGGAACCGGAGGGTGTGTTCCAATTATAGAGGGATCCAACTCCTCAGCCTCCCTGGTAAAGTCTATTCAGGGGTGCTGGAGAGGAAGATCTGTCTGGAAGTCGAGTCTAGGATTTAGGAGGAGCAGTATGGTTTTCGTCCCGGCCGTGGAACAGTGGACCAGCTCCAGACCCTCGGCAGGGTCCTAATGGGTGCATGGGAGTTCGCCCTACCGGTCTACATGTGTTTTGTGGATTTGGAGAAGGTGTTCGACCGTGTCCCACGGGGAGTTCAATGGGGGTGCTTCGGGAGTACGGGGTACCGAGCCCCTTGGTAACGGCTGTTCGGTCCCTGAACGACCGGTGTCAGAGTTTCGTCCGCATTGCCGGCAGTAAGTCGAATTCTTTCCCAGTGAGGGTTGGACTCGGCCAAGGTTACCCTTTGTCACTGATTCTGTTCATAATTTTTATGGACATAATTTCTAGATGCAGTCAAGGCGTTGGGGGCGTCCAGTTTTGTGGCCTTAGCATTGCATCTCTGCTTTTTGCAGATGATGTGGTGCTGTTGGCTTGATCAAGCCGTGACCTTCAACTCTTACTGGAAAAGTTTGCAGCCGAGTGTGAAGCGGTTGGGATGAAGATCAGCACCTCCATATCCAAGACCATGGTCGTCAGTCGGAATAGGGTGGCCTGCCCTCTCTGGGTTGGGGATGAGATCCTGCCCCAAGTGGAGGAGTTACTGTAAGTATCTTGGGGTCTTGTTCACGAGTGAGGGCAGAAGGGAGCAGGAGATAGACAGGCGGATCGGTGCAGCATCTGCAGTGATGCGGACTCTGCACCGGTCCGTAGTGGTGAAGAAGGAGCTGAGCCAAAAGGCGAACCTCTTGATTTACCAGTTGATCTACATTCCTACCCTCACCTATGGTCACGAGCTGTGGGTCGTGACCGAAAGAACAAGATCCCGGATACAAGCGGCCGAGATGAGTTTCCTTCGCAGGGTGTCCGGGCTCTCCTTTAGAGATAGAGTGAGAAGCTCGGTCATCCGGGAGGGACTCGGCGTTGAGCCGCTACTCCTCCGCGTTGAGAGGAGCCAGTTGAGGTGGCTCGGGCATCTGGTTCGGATGCCTCCTGGACGCCTCCCTGGAAAGGTGCTCCGGCCATGTCCCACTGGTGGGAGACCCAAGACATGCTAAAACGATTGTCTCTCGGCTGGCCTGGGAAAGCCTTGGGATCCTGCCAGAGGAGCTGGTTGAAGTGGCTAGGGAGAGGGAAGTCTGAGCTTCCCTGCTATAGCTGCTGCCCCTGCGACTTGGCCCCTGATTAAGCGGTAAGTAATGGATAGATAGATGGATGGATATTTACAAAACAGGCAAGCCTTAAGCTTCCTGTAGCAGCCAGCCTTCAAGCTAAACCTGGGCGATATGACAAAAATCATTATCACGATAAAAGTTTTCTAAACAGGATAATCATCGCGATAATTTTTTCTTTCAAATTTGAAGTATGACTTTTGCCCCTGAATGAAAGTTAACAAATCCAGGTGCTGCTTGTACCAATCTTTAGTGCCAGAACAAAGTTGCATACATGGTGACAAACTACTACACAGTATTTCACAAATATGAGGAATACTGCACAAAATTAAAAGTTAATAAAATGCAGAACATTGCACAAAAATCTGAGATAGATATGCAAGCTCAGAAATTAACCAAGTTAAAGTATTTTGTGCATGAAGTTTTAAGGTGTCTGACAATGTAAACTAAATAAATAGACAAAAGAAAATACTCAGTTTCAAAAATTTGACAAACAAGACAGCCATTGCTTTAAAGGTTACAAGCCAGAAAAATATGTCGGTCCATTGTATCAGACTTTAATAGTGTTCCTTCATGTACCGAATACCCTCTCAGTGCTAGCGTTCGTGTTGCATCAGAACCCTCTGGTGTTCGTAAAGTTTAATTACAGTTTAAATCTATTGACTTTTATCAAGCCTTTTTATCATTTCCGTTGACAAAAATTATATGACGCTATTTGTTATCGTTTTATCGCCCAGGGTTACTTCAAGTTGCTGCAGGGTCCTTCCGGAGTCCGACTGTCAGTCAGCGGCGGCTACAATTGCCCACACAGGTGCCTGATCAAAATCATTTTTTATCGGTTTATTTTCCGATGTTGGCAAAAAGTCCATATATCGGTCGACCTCTAATTAAGATATCAGAAAACCAACCTGTAAGCAGCTATTTCAATGTCGAGAGCCATCTTTACGTTCAGTAGATCCTGATAGTCCTTTAGCTGGCTAGTCATCTCCCATTTGGTGTTTTTCAGCTCAGACTCCAGATGATTGATGTGCTCCTGCAAGTTAAACACATAACATGACACAGAATCACGATATGAGCATCTTTTTTCTTGTGTGATTTCTGCATTTGCGCTTGTCCTGCCTGAAGGGAGTCTAGGTCATCCTGGTGTCTGTCCTCGCTCTCCAGACACTGCCTCTCCAGGGATTCCTTGGTACCTCGGAGAGTCTCCAGCTCGATGGTGCGACTCTGGAGCTGATGACGATATTCCACGATCTCCTCCTGGGTCCCCCGGATGGCATCTTGGTTGGACTTGGCCGCCTCTGTCAGACGCTCCATGCGCACTATGGACACCGATGTTGAATGTGAAACATTTGGTAAATCCTAAACTAAACACAACTACCCTGTTTTGAAGCATTCTTATTTACTGCTAGTGACTGGGGTGCCCAGGGACCTTCTTGCAAGCACGAATAAGCCTTACTGCTGCAGTCAGCAATGCATCACATAGACAAGGTCATACTGTTTGTTTTGTACCAAGTAGATCAGCAGGGAGCTTCTTTTCAACACAATCTAAGCCTTCTAAATGGATTGTGTATAATATGCTTTACACACACCCCTTTAAAAAATGTCATGTTCTTCATAATCTACAGTACATAAATAGTCTTTCAGCATGTGTTTACATTCACTTGGTGCCTATATTGCATCTTCAGTCAAGATTTTGTCAGGTTGGGAAGGTCATTTGCCTGGTGCTTCCCCACACGAACATCATGATTAGATTAAACAGCCCTTACTGTGACCTTGTTGCAGTAAAGCAGTATGGATTAAGGTTTGAATTCAAGGTTAAAAATTATATTCTAACTGCAGCACTACGAATTATTTCTTCTGGAGGTGCAACAATCGATTAATACACAGCTAATCGATTAGCAAATTAACAACTATTTCGATTAGGGTTTTTCCGATCATGTTTTTTTGCTCCCGATCCAATCCCGATCGTTTTAGTTTGAGTATCTGCCGATGCCGATATTTCCCGATCCGATTGTTTTTTTTTTTGCTCCCGATTCAATTCCAATCATTCCCGATAATTTTCCCCGATCATATACATTTTGGCAATGCATTAAGAAAAAAATGAATAAAACTCGAATATATACATTCAAAATACAGTACATAAGTACTGTATTTGTTTATTATGACAATAAATCCTCAAGATGGCATTTACATTATTAACATTCTTTCTGTGAGAGGAATCCGAGGATAGAAAGACCTGTGACTTTGTATATTGTGACTAAATATTGCCATCTAGTGTATTTGTTGAGCTTTCAGTAAATGATACTGTAGCCATGCCCAAATGCATGATGGGAAGTGGAACCATGACTGTGCGTCGTGCTACCAATTGATATATCTTCTCTGCGTTGAGAAATAACAAGGTGATTAGGAAAAGATCAATTGCTACTTTGCTTCACCACATTGCTTCCCATGATAATTCTAATCGTAGGGAGAGGGATTGTAAGGCTTTAGCCAATTAAAATAAGGCTCCAATAGCTGCCAAAATTCACTCTACTCATTTTACGTTTCCTTTTATCTCTCCATATAGGTAAAACGACGCCAGTACAGATTGAGCGCGACAATGCGTGAGTGGGTCGTGCAGCGCATGCATTAATTGCGTTAAATATTTTAACGTGATACATTTTTTAAAAAATGAATTACCGCCGTTATCGGGATAAATTTGATAACCTCATCTTAAGCCTAAACTAAAGACTCTGGATGAGTGTAACATATTATGTCTGTAACGTTAAATACAATTAGAAAATGATTTAATTTAAAAATATATATATTTAAAAAAAAGGCATGCATGGCCGATATTTTTTTGCGGATTCCGATACTATGAAAATGACGTGATTGGGACATCTCTAATTTCGATAACCAATTACTGTAATTTTCGGACTACTTTTTTCCCTCATTTTGAATCCTGCAGCCTATAGTCCAGTGCGGTTTATTTGCTGATTCATTGGGTAAGGAGGGTAACATTTTATTTGACAGCGGTGTCATAAGACGGCCTTAGGCATTACTGAATGCTTATGACCAATGTCATTAACTCATTTGCTCCCAAAAACGTATAAATACGTTCTATTTTTAATTGTTTCAGTGTCCCAAAGACATATTTATACGTCTTTTACGTTTTTTTTTTTTTTCTCACAAGAAGCATCTCTGGGTTCTGATTCAACCAAGCTCCAAAGCACAAAGCTGAAAATCCATTTTAAAGCAAAAAAACTGGCCAATAGAGGGCAGTAGCGCATTTGGTAAGACCCCCAACCCGATACAATGGAAACGAACGGCCAGGCCCCACAGCCGGGGCCCTGGCGGAAGACGACCGAATGGACGTCCAGGATGCCAGGCGGCGGACGACCGAGCAGAACAACCAAAAGGATGCCTGGGATGCCAGGCGCTGGACAACCGAGCAGAACGACCGGGACCACCAGTGCAGCAGACGATGCCGTTGAGTCCGTGCTGCTCACCGAGCAGAGCCCGCAGAGACTCAAAAAAATCCATCTTTATGGGACGGGCGACGATGAGGGAAAAGTTTACCCCGGCTGTCTCAGCCACAACAGCGTCATCTCGCAGTTAGTTACGTGTAAATAAATTGTTACTTTGCTATTAAAGCTCTATTTGTCTTGTTGTTTGTTATCTTGTAAAAGGAAAACATTCAGATGTTTGGGATGTAACTAAAGCAAAAAATATCTTTGTTAAAGTCAATGTTTGAAATGTATGCTTTTACAAAAAGCTCAATTTCTGTTTTTTCATCAGAAATTGGAAAATTAGTCAAACTAAGCTATTTTCTAATGCTGATTTGTAAAGAATGGAAAAAGATATGAACCAACTTTTTTCCTGCTGAAAGAAGAGAGCCTAATCTTTCTTTTGGTGGGTTCCATGTATATATAGCAATGGAACAGAATTTTCTGTGGGCCTTGCAAAATCAGTCAAAATCCGGTAAAACGGCCGGGAGCAAAGGGGGTTGCACCGGTGAAAATGACTGGGAGTGAATTAGTTAATTAAGTGTCATCCGACAAATTAAATTAGTCTGCGTCCGAAGTGTACAGACGCACACTCTCTTATCTTAACTGATAAGCGCTCAGGGCCAGCAAGCTCGACTCCCAGTATGGCTCCAAAGAATTTAAAACGTGGAGACTTGGATGAAATAAAATCCCCAATTCAGAAGTTGGTCTCATTGACTGGCTTGATTCAAAACCAGAATCAAGAAATCGTCAGAGAGCTCCAGTTAATTCGTTCTGAAAACGAGAAACTCAAGCAGGCGGTCGAGGAGATAGATGTTCGCATCAAGAGAATGGAAATTTTGGCTGATGATCTCAACCAGTCCCGACGCGCAAATGAGCTCATCATTTCTGGATTACAACTGTCGCCTAGCCCAGGTGATACAGTGGCGCAACTGGCAATTGCTAAACTGAAAGAGTATGGAATAAACATGGAACCGCTGTGTGCGCCAATTGTTGCCACCATGTACACCTTAGCAATGTATCCTTTTAAGAGACTTATAAGAAAAGCATTTTGAGTCGCTACTCACACCAGCTGTGATAACACATAATCACTTTTGCCACACACAAAGCCACAACAAAATGTTCCCACAGCTAACGGATGCAAAAATGTCAGGGACATGACAAAGCCATAACCTTGTACGCCCTGAAATTAATCGAGCTGCTTGACTGGACGCTGAGTTACTAAACCCAGATTGTTGATTGTGTTATTGTACAGTTTTGTGGCCTTCTGATGTATGAACCATGTCTGAATGTGCGTCTTTAGTTGTACGGGGGACGGGAAACTGATAAGCATATGCTTCCTCCCGTCTGCCTTTGTCTTCTTCTTCGGTTCCTTCGGGCAAATCATATCACATTTTGTAATTGTCAATGATTGTCAATGATACTGATGATGATGGCAATAAAATTTCATTCATTCATTCATTCATTATGTCACTAACTCCATTTATGTCCAGCTCGGATGTTTTACATCCATTCAAAAGTGAGATAATTTGCCGGATTGATGAAACAACTGGAACAGTAACTGAAGAAATTATCATTGTTATTTCCATCTGTATTGCTGCCATGCATCCTAGGAGGCATATTGGACGACAACAATGTTGACAGCAGGTGGCAGCAGAGGTTTCCTGTCTCCTCCAAGGGAGCAGTGATGGCCAAATGAAGCTTCTTGAAGCAATGAATGGTGGTTCATTTGGTCTTATGACAGTCTTATGATGCCGCTGCCAAATAAATTGTTACCGGTTATCATTTGGTGTAAATATCCCATAATACATTGAGGACAGCTGCTGCTTATAATCCAGTGCGGCTTATCTATGAGCAAATGCCGTTTTCTTGTCAAATTTGGTAAGCGGCGGCTTATACTCATGTGCGCCTTAGTCTGAAAATTAACGGTAACTAAGCTAGCAAGCAAATTCCCGTTGAAATTTATTTAAATTTCAAATTTACTACAAATACATTTGATTTTTTGTAGTTAATTTTCACGTTGGAAAATGAAATTTCATGTTTACATTCTCATTTTATGGTCGCACCTCTGCAGCACATACTATTTTCATGGCGTGAAATGTTTTTTTATTATCTGCGCAGTGCACGCTGCCTGTAGGTCTGTTAACTTAAGCATACCAAGTGTGAGTCAACCTTCCACTGAGCAAACCATTTTCTTCTCCCATTAGAGGGCTAGGAGTTGAATGAAATGAAAGAAAGCCTGTAAATTGGAGGCAACCCAGTCCAAAATCTAGTCTAAAATGACACTTGGCCTTAAGTCAGAGTATTAAAATAGGGCCCTGTGTGTCTTAAAGCGATCCTCTACCTTAAATACATGTAGGCCCTAATAAACCACAATTGTTCTCTTGTACTAAAATAGTTGTTAGAAACACATAAAATGTTAAATCACTGGCAATATTTTAAAAGATTTACTACATATTTTGACCGTTAGTTGGCGCCATGATTTGCGGGCTCGCAGTGATGACGTCATTGGTATCTTTCGTGTTCCACAATTGCTTATTGCTGCCTAAACTCGCGAAGTAAAATGCCACAATGTGCTGCTTTTGGATGCAATTTCCAGTCAAATGGAAACAAGGGGAGTGAAGTGAGTGGTCAAGGTGGAATTATTATTTTTAGTAGATAAATATGCATAAGTGGAAGGTTCTCCCCCTTTTTGGTCTCTGTATGCACTTATCCTACCCATCACGCGTTGTTGCAACTGCCGCCCGAACATGTATCCTGGATCCTCAGTCAGGTGAGGGATCCGTCTACTTTCTGGATCCGACGGTCCCTCCTGGTCTGCAATATTGGTTTCGGATCTATCTATTTTTTTTATTCGTCGGTCCCACAGTGGCTGTTCGGATCAGTCTATTTTGTGGAATCGACGGTCTGATCTCGGCTGCAACATTGCCATGGGATCGGTCTAATTCCTGGATCTACGAGTGAGTAGAAAATGCGGATTTGGATTACTATTGCTCTCTTTTTTGTTGACTATTCTTCGTGGGAGTTTTCCCCAAATCATACCAAATAATCACAGCACTATGGCACGCTACAGTGACGACAGTGACTCTGACATGGACCTTACAACAATGTTGGAGTTCGTCAGGGAACGCGTGTTTGCGTACTGGTGAGCTCCCGAGTGAAGAGTGGTCAAGGTGGAAATATTATTTTTTTTGAATAAATGTGCATAGGTGGAAGCTTCTCCACTTTTTGGTACTTTTATACACGTATCCTACCTAGCACGCGTTACAATGTACAAGACATGGATTACACAAGGTGTGCTCTTCGGCCTGTACTGCATGTAAAGCACACGACAGCTCTTGATGCTAACAATCTACATAATTATATTGGGATAAGTTTGAAAACGCAATATGCTTACCTTGAATATCTGCTAATCAAACCGGAGTTCCCAACAGCATACACTCTCGCTCTGTTGTCATTGAGACTTTTACCCAACTTTTGTCTTATCAGGTATTTGCTGCACGCATTTTTCCCTGAAAATCGTCTTGTGAACGACCGACAGTGCTGTCCTGCTCCTCACTTTTCAGATCTGGTTCAAATAGGAAGGGAAGAACCGACGACATGTTGGGAAAGCTAACAAGTGACACGCTGGAATTTCGGCAACGGGCCCGGTGATGTCACGCACTGCGACGTAACAAGAATGGCGACCTATCACTTAAAATAATTTTACAAACTTTATTAAAACAAAAACATTAAGAGGAGTTTTAATATAAAATTACTATAACTCATACTAACATTTATCTTTTAACAATTACTTGTCTTAAAAATAGAGGATCCCTTTAACCTTGAGCGAACCCCTGGGGTTCAATCAAACCAAGGTTAAGAACCACTGCTTTAGGCCCTTTAAATAATGCTTTAATACTTCTCTTCCCCATATCCACCTTACCTTTGAACCAGTCCTCAGCTTGCGTTGCATTTTTGGTAGTGTGGCAGTCGAGCTGCGCGCGGATCTCCCGCAGAGCTCCGGTCACGTCCACGTTGTGCGTGTCGCGCAGGTCAAATGTCATCTGCATATGTTAAGTCAAATCAGCATTTACAGTGGGGAGAACAAGTATTTGATACACTGCCGATTTTGCTGGTTTTCCCAATTGCAAGCCATGAAGAGGTCTGCAATTTGTATCATAAGTTCTCTTCAACTGTGAGGGACGGAATCTAATACAAAAATCCAGAAAGTCACATTGTATAATTTTTAAGTAATAAATTTGTATTTAACTGCATGAAATAAGTATAAGTACATTACCAACTAGTAAGTATTTCGACTCTTAGCTCTTTTTTAAGAACCCATCCTGTTCTCCACTCATTACTGGAAGTAACTGCACCTGTTTGAACTTGTTACCTGTATAAAAGACACCTGTTCACATGCTCAAACAAACAAACTCCAACCTCTCCACAATGGCCAAAACCAAAGAGCTGTGAAAGGACATCAGGGATAAAATAATAGACCTGGACAAGACTGAGATGGGCTACAGGAAAATAAGCAAGCAGCTTGGTGAGAAGGTAACAACTGTTGGAGCGATTATTAGAAAATGGAAGAAGTTCAAGTTGACGGTCAATCTGCCTCGTTCTGGGGCTCCAAGCAAGATCCCACCTCGTGGGGCATCACTGATCATGAGGAAGGTAAGGGATCAGCCCAGAACTACACGGCAGGACCTGGTCAATGACCTGAAGACCGCTGGAACCACAGTCTCGAAGAAAACCATCAGAAACACATTACGCCGTCATGGATTAAAATCCTACCACGCACGCAAGGTCCCGCTGCTGAAGCCAGTGCATGTCCAGACACGTCTGAAGTTTGCCACTGACCATCTGGATGATTCAGAGGAGCAATGGGAGAAGGTCATGTGGTCGGATGAGACCAAAATTGAACTTTTGGGTCCAAACTCGGCTCGTCGTGTTTGGAGAAAAAAGAAGGATGAGTACAACTCCAAGAACACCATCCCAACCGTGAAACATGGAGGGGGAAACATCATTTTTTGGGGCTGCTTCTCTGCCAAGGGTACAGGACGACTGCACCGTATTGAGGGGAGGATGGATGGGGCTATGTATCGCCAGATCTTGGCCGACAACCTCATTCCTTCAGTGAGAGCCCTGAAGATGGGTCGTGGCTGGGTCGTCCAGCATGACAACGACCCAAAGCACATAGCCAAGGCAACTAAAGAGTGGCTCCATAAGAAGCATCTTAAGGTCCTGGAGTGGCCTAGCCAGTCACCAGATCTGAACCCGATAGAAAATCTATGGAGGGAGCTGAAATGCCGTGTTGCCCGGCAGCAGCCCCGAAACCTGAAGGCTCTGGAGAAGATCTGCATGGAGGAGTGGGCCAAAATCCATGCAGCAGTGTGTGCAAACCTTGTCAAGGACTACAGGAAACGTTACATTTTTGTGATGTATCAAATACTTATTTCATGCAATTAAATGCAAATTTATTATTTAAAAATCATACAACGTGATTTTCTGTTTTTTGTTTTGTTTTAGATTCCGCCCCTCACAGTTGAAGAGAACTTATGATACAAATTACAGACCTCTACATGCTTTGCAAGTGGGAAAACCAGCAAAATCGGCAGTGTATCAAATACTTGTTCTCCCCACTGCATTTTTCTGTAAGTACAGTATATGTTACTTATATCTTTAATTTAAAAAAAAAAAAAAAAAAAAAAAAGTAACTATACATTATCTCCAATTTTCATATACATCCTATGTTCTTAAGTAGTTAAAATTTAGATTTGGCATTTAGTATGTGAGGAAATGAGGGAAAATAGGAGATGGAGGTTGCGGTTATTGCTGTTATTGAATTTTGCAAATCATTGAATAAATACAATTTGTAAGGAAATCAGTTTTGTATGTGTTATAGAAATAACTGCCAAGTTAGACATGCCCCGCTCAGATTAAAATGACAGAAGTGTGATGTCCGCTTGTTACTTGTTACTTGTTTTTTGTTATTTAGCGCCCTCTGCTGGCGCTTGGGTCCAAATGATTTTATGGGTTTGGGGAGTGAGCATGGTGTAATGACATCAACAATAGCGAGCTACTAGTTTATTTTTTGATTGAAAATTTTACAAATTTTAATAAAACGAAAACATTAAGAGGGGTTTTAACATTAAAATTTCTATAACTTTTATTAACATTTATCTTTTAAGAACTACAGGTTTTTCTATCCATGGATCGCTTTAAGAGAATGTTAATATTGTTAATGCCATCTTGTTGATTTATTGTTATAGGTTAATAAACAAATACAGTACTTATGTACCGTATGCTGAATGTATATATCCGTCTTGTGTCTTATCTTTTCATTCCAACAATAATTTACAGAAAAATATGGCATATTTTATAGATGGTTTGAATTATGATTAATTACGATTAATTAATTTTTAAGCTGTAATTAACTCGATTAGGGATTTTAATTGTTTGACAGCCCTAAAATAAATAAATAAATAAACAAAGAAACAAAATTTCTGGCTCCGTGGCGACCTTCACGGCGGGAAGTTCCGGCAAGAAATTCTAGCCACTTTCACCCCTGGTACCAGGGCCGGCCCAGCCTATACACAGACTATGCAGCTGCTTAGGGCCCCTGACCATTATGAGGCCCCCAATCTGGCAATTTTTTAATTTATATTCTATTTTGTTTACTACAGTTTGCTTTATTTGACTTTTGTGAGTTTTGATACTTGATTACAAGCTTAAAAAAATAAAATGAGTCATCACCTTATCGTGGTGGAGGGGTTTGCGTGTCTCAATGATCCTAGGAGCTATGTTGTCTGGGGCTTTAAGCCCCTGGTAGGGTCACCCATGGCAAACAGGTCCTAGGTGAGAGGCCAGACAAAGTATGGCTCAAAAAGACCCCTTATGATGAGCAAGATTATTGAACCCCAGTTTCCCTTGCCCGGACGCGGGTTATTGGGGCCCCCCTCTGGAGCCAGGCCTGGAGGTGGGGCTCGAAGGCAAGCGTCTGGTGGCCGGGCCTGTCCCCATGGGGCCCGGCCGGGCTCAGCCCGAAAAGGCAACGTGGGTTCCCCTTCCCATGGGCTCACCACCTGTGGGAGGGGCCAAAGGGGTCGGGTGCGTAGGGAGTTGGGCGGCAGCCAAAGGCGGGGGCCTTGGCGGTCCGACCCCCAGCTGCTGAAGCTAACTCTTGGGACATGGAATGTCACCTCTCTGGCAGGGAAGGAGCCTGAGCTGGTGTGTGAGGCAGAGAAGTTCCGACTAGATATAGTCGGACTCTCCTCCACACACAGCTTGGGTTCTGGTACCAATCCTCTCGAGAGGGGTTGGACTCTCTTCCACTCTGGAGTTGCCCATGGTGAGAGGCGCCGGGCAGGTGTGGGCATACTTATTGCCCCCCGGCTTGGCGCCTGTACGTTGGGGTTTACCCCGGTAGACGAGAGGGTAGCCTCCCTCCGCCTTCGGGTGGGGGGACGGGTTCTGACTGTTGTTTGTGCTTATGCACCGAACAGCAGCTCAGAATACCCACCCTTTTTGGAGTCCTTGGAGGGTGTGCTAGAGAGCGCCCCCTCTGGGGACTCCCTCGTTCTACTGGGGGACTTCAACGCTCACGTGGGCAATGACAGTGAGACCTGGAGGGGCGTGATTGGGAGGAACGGCCCCCCCGATCAGAACCCGAGTGGTGTTATGTTATTGGACTTCTGTGCTCGTCACGGTTTGTCTATAACGAACACCATGTTCAAACATAGGGGTGTCCATATGTGCACTTGGCACCAGGACACCCTAGGCCGCAGTTCGATGATCGACTTCGTAATCGTGTCATCGGACTTGCGGCCGCATGTTTTGGACACTCGGGTGAAGAGAGGGGCGGAGCTGTCAACCGATCACCACCTGGTGGTGTGTTGGCTCCGATGGCGGGGGAAGATGCTGGCCAGACCTGGCAGGCCCAAACGTATTGTGAGGGTCTGCTGGGAACGTCTGGCAGAATCCCCTGTCAGAAAGAGTTTCAACACCCACCTCCAGCAGAACTTCTCCCTTGTCCCGGGGGAGGTGGGGGACATTGAGTCCGAGTGGGCCATGTTCCGCACCTCCATTGTTGAGGCGGCCGATCAGAGCTGTGGCCGTAAGGTGGTTGGTGCCTGTCGAGGCGGCAATCCCCGAACCCGCTGGTGGACACCAGCGGTAAGGGATGCCGTCAAGCTGAAGAAGGAGGCCTATCGGGCCTTTTTGGCCTGTGGGACTCCGGAGGCAGCTGACAGGTACCGGCTGGCCAAGCGGACTGCGGGCTGTCATGGCTGACACGCCTCTACAACATCGCGTGGACATCGGGGACAGTGCCTCTGGATTGGCAGACCGGGGTGGTGGTCCCCCTTTTTAAAAAGGGGGACCGGAGGGTGTGTTCCAATTATAGAGGAATCACACTCCTCAGCCTCCCCGGTAAAGTCTATTCAGGGGTGCTGGAGAGGAGGGTCCGTCGGGAAGTCGAATCTCGGATTCAGGAGGAGCAGTGTGGTTTTCGTCCCGGCCGTGGAACAGTGGACCAGCTCTACACCCTCAGCAGGGTCCTCGAGGGTGCATGGGAGTTCGCCCAACCAGTCTACATGTGTTTTGTGGATTTGGAGAAGGCGTTCGACCGTGTGCCTAGGGGAATCCTGTGGAGGGTGCTCCGGGAGTACGGGGTACCGAGCCCCTTGGTAAGGGCTGTTCGGTCCCTGTACGACCGGTGTCAGGATCTGGTCCGCATTGCCGGCAGTAAGTCGAATTCGTTCCCAGTGAGGGTTGGACTCCGCCAAGGCTGCCCTTTGTCACCGATTTTGTTCATAACTTTTATGGACAGAATTTCTAGGCGCAGCCGAAGCGTTGAGGGGGTCCGGTTTGGTGACCTCAGCATTGAATCTCTGCTTTTTGCAGATGATTTAGTGCTGTTGGCTTCATCAAGCCGTGACCTCCAACTCTCACTGGAGCGGTTCGCAGCTGAGTGTGAAGCGGTTGGGATGAAGATCAGCACCTCCAAATCCGAGACCATGGTCCTCAGTCGGAAAAGGGTGGAGTGCCCTCTCCGGGTCGGGGATGAGATCCTGCCCCAAGTGGAGGAGTTCAAGTATCTTGGGGTCTTGTTCACGAGTGACGGTAGGAGGGAGCGGGAGATCGACAGGCGAATCGGTGCGGCGTCTGCAGTAATGCGGACGCTGCACCGGTCCGTAGTGGTGAAGAAGGAGCTGAGCCGAAAGGCAAAGCTCTCGATTTACCAGTCGATCTACGTTCCTACCCTCACCTATGGTCACGAGCTTTGGGTCGTGACCGAAAGAACAAGATCCCGGATACAAGCGGCCGAAATGAGTTTCCTCCGCAGGGTGTCCGGGCTCTCCCTTAGAGATAGGGTGAGAAGCTCGGTCATCCGGGAGGGACTCGGCGTCGAGCCGCTACTCCTCCGCGTAGAGAGGAGCCAGCTGAGGTGGCTCGGGCATCTGGTTCGGATGCCTCCCGGACGCCTCCCTGGAGAGGTGTTCCGGGCATGTCCCACCGGCGGGAGGCCCCGGGGACGACCCAGGACACGCTGGAGAGACTATGTCTCTCGGCTGGCCTGGGAACGCCTTGGGATCCCGCCGGAGGAGCTGGTTGAAGTGGCTGGGGAGAGGGAAGTCTGGGCTTCCCTGTTAAAGCTGCTGCCCCCGCGACCCGACCCCGGAACAAGCGGAAGATAATGGATGGATGGATGGATGGAAAAAAATAAAAGTTCTTCCTTAACTTCTTTCTTTCCTCTTTTAGAAAAAGGTTTGGCGCTATCTACTGTAAGTACTGACAATCATTTGAGGTGAGAAGTTTAAAGTATGCAGTGTAGTGCAACAAAATCTGATTAATATACAAAATATGGACGTATGGGTTGGATTGCATGTATGGCACTGTGACGAAATGGTGGGCCAAAAATACGGGCCCCTTTGCATTATTTTGCTTAGGGCCCCAAATGGCCTGGGTAATACTAGTATTTACTTAAATTCAGAGGAATAATGTGGTGCATTTATCTGTTTTTAACACTCAAAACAAGATGAGATTAGACTAGATTTAAGAAAACATCACCAGAAATTTAGCAAGTAGTCATTTTACTAGTGCACAGAAATATCATTCAATAGTTGAATTCATTCGTGAAACAATATGACAGTCGTTCATCTCACCTGCGCGCCCTGAATCTGCGCCAGGAGCTCGGCAACCTCCTCCTCGTGGTTCCGCTTGAGAAAGGCGGCCTCGTCGTCCAGTGCGCCGAGCTTCTTGTCCAGCTCCAGTCGGGCCAGACGGCACTCGTCCACGTACTTCTTAAGAGCCCGAGCGGCCGCGTCCAGCTCCTCCCGGCTGCGCGCCTCTTCTTCCAGTCGGGCCCGGAGCCGCTGGATGTCGTCCTCCAGGCGTCCGTACTCCACGGTCGCGCGTCCCTTCTCCCTCCCAAGTTGCTTTATGAGCCCACGCAGGTCTTTCAGCTCCCGCTCGTAGTATTCCCCCACCGTAGCGCGGCCGCTCTGGCTCTGCCGCAGGGCCGCCGCTTCTGCCTCCAGGTTGCGGTTGTGCATCTCCAGGCTGCGCACCTTGTCAATGTAGCCGGCGAATCGGTCGTTGAGCGCCTGCAGGATCTCCTTCTCGCTCCTACGGGACATGTCCCAGGTGAAGGTGTCCGCGTTGTCCCCGGAGGACGGCTGGCTGTTGGTGAAGCGGCGGCGCTGGGAGCGGAAGCCGCTGGAGGACACCGAGACCGGCCGAGTCTTGCGGAGTCCGCTCGAGCCGAAAAAGTGGCTTTCCACAGTGAAACTCATGATGGTGACTGCAGCATGACGGGGGAAGCGTCCGCTTTATATACGAGGGCAGGGAAAGCCACGAGTCAGCATCATGGCTGATTGGCTACTCAAAAAAAGGCATCTATCTGTATGTTTGATTTTATTATAAATTACATTATTCACAATGTTAACATTAACATTTTCTTTTACAATATACTTTATGATTCCATTATTTATGGATTGCGCACAAACGTTAACACTTATACAGAGTCACTCACAGCAGGGAATGCTGACATTTTTTTCCTCTCCTCATCCAAAAACAGCCGTTTCGGTCCAAAATTTATTTGGCCTGCTCGTGCGTTTGCACCATATACATGGCATGCACAATGGCAGTACAGTGATCCCTCATTTTTCGCGGTTAATGGGGACCAGAACCCGCCCCGATAAGTGAAAAACCGCGAAGAAGCGCCCGCCCTCTTTTTTGTGTGTGTGTGTTTAATGTATTTATTCACATTTAGCATTGGAAAGAGATATACAGTATATATATATATATATATATATATATATATATATATATATATATATATACGTTTTTTTTCTTCACTTTTTTCCCCCCAGAGTATTAAAAAAAATATATATATATTTTTTTAGGGCTGTCAAAATTATCGCGTTAACGGGCGGTAATTAATTTTTTAAATTAATCCTCTTAAAATATTTGACGCAATTAACGCACATGCCCCGCTCAAACAGATTAAAATGACAGCTCAGGGTCATATGCACTTGTTACTTGTGTTTTTTGGAGTTTTGTCGCCCTATGCTGGCGCTTGGGTGCGACTGATTTTATGGGTTCAGCACTAGAGAATTGTGTAATTATTGACATCAACAATGCCTGGCTACAAGTTTATTTTTTGATTGAAAATTTTACAAATTTTATTAAAACGAAAACATTAAGAGGGGTTTTAATATTTCTATAACTTAATCGAACTTTTATCTTTTAAGAACTACAAGTCTTTCTGTCCATGTATCGCTTTAACAGAATGTTAATAAAGTTAATGCCATCTTGTGGATTTATTGTTATAGTAAACAAATACAGTACTTATGTACAGTATGTAGAATGTATATATCCGTCTTGTGTCTTATCTTTCCATTCCAACAATAATTTACAGAAAAATGTGGCATATTTTATAGATGGTTTGAATTGCGATTAATTACAATTAATTAATTTTTAAGCTGTGATTAACTCGATTAAAAATTTTAATCGTTTGAGAGCCCTAATATATATATATATTATGTATATACATATATCTATATGTATATATGTATGTATATGTATATATATATATGTATATGTGTGTATATATGT
Source organism: Corythoichthys intestinalis (assembly GCF_030265065.1). Classification (NCBI taxonomy): domain Eukaryota; kingdom Metazoa; phylum Chordata; class Actinopteri; order Syngnathiformes; family Syngnathidae; genus Corythoichthys; species Corythoichthys intestinalis. Next base: position 54,505,756 of record NC_080397.1, on the reverse strand, counting down.
ATATGTGTGTATATATATGTATATGTGTGTGTATATATATATATATATATATATATATATGCAGTTTGGCCAATAAGTATTTAGTTAACCACCAATTGTTCAAGTAAACCTACTTGGAAAGATTAGAGAGGCCTGTAATTGTGGGTAAACCTCAACCATGAGAGACAGAATGTGGGACAAAAAAAAAAAAAAAAACAGAAAATCACATTGTTTTATTTTTAAAGAATTTATTTCCAAATTAGAGTGGAAAATAAGTATTTTGTCACCTACAAACAAGCAAGATTTCTGGCTGTCAAAGACGTCTAACTTCTTCTAACGAGGCCGAACGAGGTCTAACGAGGCTCCACTCGTTACCTGTATTAAAGGCACCTGTTTTAACTCATTATCGGTATAAAAGACACCTGTCAACAACCGCAGTCAGTCACACTCCAAACTCCACTATGGCCAAGACCAAAGAGCTATTGAAGGACACCAGAGACTAAATTGTAGACCTGCACCAGGCTGGGAAGACAGAATCTGCAATAGGTAAAACGTAAAGAAATCAACTGTGGGAGCAATTATTAGAAATGGAAGACATACTGATAAGCTCCCTCGATCTGGGGCTCCATGCAAGATATCACCCCGTGGCGTCAAAATGATAACAAGAACGGTGAGCAAAAATCCCAGAACCACACAGGGGGGCCTATTGAATTACCTACAGAAAGCTGGGACCACAGTAACAAAGGCTACTATCAGTAACACAATGCGCCGCCAGGCACTCAAATCCTGCTCTGCCAGACGTGTCCCCCTGCTGAAGAAAGTACATGTCCAGTCCCGTCTGTGGTTCGCTAGAGATGGATGATCCAGAAGAGGACTGGGAGAATGGTTTATGGTCTGATGAAACCAAAATAGAACTTTTTGGCTCTCTGTAGGTCATTCACTAGGTCCCTCCGTTTGGTTCTGGGATTTTTGCTCACCATTCATGTTATCATTTTGACGCCACGGGGTGAGAAGGGAGTTGAAAGTCTGTGTTGCCCAACGACAGCCCCAAAACATCAGACCAAATACTTATTTTCCACCATGATTTGCAAATAAATTCTTTAAAAATAAAACAATGTGGTTTTTTGTTTTCCACATTCTGTCTCTCATGGTTGAGGTTTACCCATGTTGACAATTACAGGCCTCTTTAATATTTTCAAGTGGGAGAACTTGCACAATTAGTGGTTGACTAAATATTTATTTGCCCCACTGTATACTTTAGTACAAAAAACACAGTACGTTGTTTTTCAACACCGCTTCGTTCATCTTTTTTTTTTTTTTTTTTTAAATCAAATTTTTAAATGTTTATTATTCTTTCGACTAAGATGTTAAATTGTCTTTCATTGATTAAAGATTCTTAGTTTGAAATGCAAAAATACACTAAAGATGAACAAAAAGAACAAAAGCTCTGCATATTGAATTGTTGAAGACATTGCCTGGCTGTGTGCCCTGCTGATGCTTAAAGTGCTGCAGTGTGAGTTTGCAGATCCACACCATGCAGTCCCACAGGGAGTTTTGCCCCACCACATACAAACGCATATAAAAATATCCCTTCTTTTTTCAAGCCTTATGCTGTCATGTGTCATCAAATCCAGTTCTAAGTCATTTGGTTTTGTTTTGAGTCCATTTTGTGAGGGAATTAATTTAGAATTATTTGCGGTGTAGCACACAGTAGTGTTTATTACTGGCGTAGGAATCAGCTTTTGAATGAGTCAGTACCACGCACAATACAACACATACTAGGGTCAATGATGTTTTTCATTTTCTTCAATGTTTTAAAGCAGGGGTCCCCAAACTTTTTCCTGTGAGGGCCACATAACACTTCCTTTCACTTTTTTTGTAACAGAAAAAGTGTGACGATTGCAGGAGTGCCTAAATGTAAAAATGTATTGTTTTTCAGAAAGCCACAATCAAATAACCCTTTCTGGATTCTTCACGGAACCAATATAAATAAAATAAAAATAATATAATATAATATAATATAATATAATTAGGGCTGTCAAACGATTAAAAATTTTAATCGAGTTAATCACAGCTTAAAAATTAATTAATCGTAATTAATCGCAATTCAAACATCTCTAAAATATGCCTTATTTTTCTGTAAATTATTGTTGGAATGGAACGATAAGACACAAGACGGATATATACATTCAACATACTGTACATAAGTACTGTATTTGTTTATTATAACAATAAATCAACAAGATGGCATTAACATTAACATTCTATTAAAGCGATCCATGGATAGAAAGACTTGTAGTTCTTAAAAGATAAATTTTAGTAAAAGTTATAGAAATTTCATATCAACTCCCAGCCATTTTCACCAGAGCAAGCCCCTTCGCTCCTGGCCGTTTTTTCTGGATTTTAACTGATTTTGCAAGGCCAACAGAAAATTATGTTCTATTGCTATATAAACTTGGAACCCACCAAAGGAAAGATTAGACTCTCTTCTTTCAGCAGAAAAAAAAGTAAGTTCGTATCTTTTTCCATTCTTTAGAAATCAGCATTAGAAAATAGCTTAGTTTGAGCAATTTTCCAATTTATGATGAAAAAATGGAGAAAATGAGCTTTTTGTAAACGCATACATTTCAAACATAACTTTGACTTTAACAAAGCTATTTTTTTGCATTAGTTACATTCCAAACATCTGAATAATGTTTTCCTTTTACAAAATACAACGAACAACCAGACAAATAGAGCTTTAGATAGCAAAGTAACAATTTATTCACACACGACTACTGAGAGATGACGGTTTGTCGCCACGTCAGCTGTGTAAACCTTTCCCTCATCGTTGTCTGTCTCACAAAGATGGATTATTTTTGCATTTCTGCGGGGTCTGCTTGGCGAGCCGCTCCACGGAGGGTTTCACTCGTTTTGCACGGTCGTCCAGCGCCTGGCGTCCCAGGCGTCCTCTCGTTGTTTTGTCTGGTCGGAGCGCCGCCTGGGCTCAGGCTGCCAGCGCTCTGACAATGCTGCCCGGCCGTTCACTGCTGTTGAATCGGGTTGCCTAGTCTTCCAAAATGCGCTACTGCACTCCAGTGGCCAGTTTTATTGCTTTAAAATTGGTTTGGAGCGTTGTTCCTTGTTTCTCGGATACAGCGAAAGCTATACATGCTTCTTATAAAAAAAAAAAAAAAAATTTTAAACGCAAAAGACGTATAAATACGTTTGCAGGACAGTTCAGCATTTAAAAATACAACGTATTTATATGTTTCTTGGAGCAAATGAGTTAATGTTTTCGTTTTAATAACATTTTTGTAACATTTTCAATCAAAAAAAATAAACTCGTAGCTCGCCATTGTTGATGTCAATAATTACACAATGCTCATGGTGCATAAAATCAGTCGCACCCAAGCACCAGCAGAGGGAGACAAAAAACACAAGTAACAAGTGTACATGACACTCTGCTGTCATTTTAATCTGTTTGAGCGGGACGTGCGTTAATTGCGTCAACAGTGTTGTCAGTAATCTGAACACTTTTTTCAGTAACGAGTAATCTATCGCGTTCATTTTTCTACACCAGTAATCTGATTAAAGTTAGTTTCCTTAGTGTCCCTGCGTTACTATTTTTTCATTGCCTCATTAGCAGCGTCAAATATTTTAACGTGATTAATGAAAAAAATTAATTACCGCCCGTTAACGCGATAACTTTGACAGCCCTAAATATAATGTAAAAATAGTCTCTCATAGAAAATCTGCGGAGGGAGTTGAAAGTCCGTGTTGCCCAACGACAGCCCCGAAACATCACTGCTTTAGAGGAGATCTGCATGGAGGAATGGGCCAAAATACCAGCAACAGAGTGTGAAAAGCTTGTGAAGATTTACAGAAAACGTTTGGCCTCCGTTATTGCCAACAAAGGGTACATAAAAAAGTATTGAGTTGAACTTTTGGTATAGACCAAATACTTATTTTCCACCATGATTTGCAAATACATTTTTTAAAAATCAAAAAATTTGATTTTCTAGTTTTTTTTTCCCACATTTTGTCTCTCATGGTTGAGGTTTACCCATGTTGACAACTACAGGCCTCTCTAATATTTTCAAGTGGGAGAACTTGCACAATTAGTGGTTGACTAAATACTTATTTGCCCCACTGTAAATGGAGTTAGTGACATAATTTGCCGGATTACACTTCATGACATCTGTCATATGCGTTCATTAATGTCCATGATAGTTTCATGTCATAATTTCGACTGTCTTATGGCAGTCTTATGACGCCGCTTTCAAACAAAGTGATATCTGTTAAACCAAATAAATCAACAGGATTCAAAATGAGGGAAAAAGTAGCATCTCATAGTCTGAAAACTATGGTACTGAAATTATACAGTTTTCTGCATTGTTTTCACCCTGTTGTCAGGTTTGGATTCCTAAATTAATGGAGAGGCACTGTTTAAGTGACTAGCTCCATCTAGTGTTAAAACTGAGAAGCTGAGCAGTTGACCCGCGGGCCTTAGTTTGCACACCACTGTTTTAAAGCGTATAAATAATTGAATCACCCAAAGTGAAAATTATATGCAAACATCAGTCTGTGACGAAGCATGTTAATTGTTTTGCAGGTGTTTCAGGAGCTTCACTGTTTATTTTGAGCTCTTTGATTTGAGGCAATGATAGGAAAGAATGGGAAAGAGAAGTATACTCAAGGGAGGACGCCGACAACAGGAGGGAGAGGATGAGGGGAATGATGCAAAGGACGAAACGGAAAAAGGGCAGACAGAGGACTGAGACGGGAGGAAATAACGGAGAAAATAAGAGTCACCTTCACAGGGACAGATTGGAAAGATGGCTGCCGTAGCAAGATCAACGATGACTCATCTGAAATTCGAATACAGCACTGGTGTTACTCGAAACTTCTGTCTTCTGTGAGCATGAATTTGAGTGAAAGTGTAAGAAAACGCAATCATGCAAGACATATTTTGAGTACATGTCCTAAATTTCATGTATGTATGGAATCCCAGAGGTTGAGCTAGACTTTTTCGTTGTCTGTCATTTTGACTGACAGGGTCATAAAAATCTGGTCATAATCTATTTTTACCCGTCACTTAAATTCTTACAGTGATAATAATGACATATTCATTAGTATTTAGTTTTCATTCATTTTTAATTCATATTCTGTCCTAACAAGCTTAACAGAGAATCCACACCGTGCCATCACACATCAAGCAGATGAATATGTAACTTTTTCTCCGCAGTGACAAAAACAGCTGACTGTGGCCCCAGTAGGTAGGCTATATATGGAACAATGAAATTAACAGTTCACCTGCTGTGGCCTGAACGCAGTCTCACACCTTCCTCCTGGTGCGCATGGACTTGAATTGCGTGCCCGCTTGTGCATAATCAAATGTCTCAAGAGGAAACTTTTTTGAAGAAACTTCGGAAACTCAGTTGACTTGACATTTTTCCGAGTAAGGCCAACGACGTCATGCATCAAGAGAGACAATAGCTAATTAATATGCTAGCTCGCCACCCTGTGGTCTGGGGTGTGAATTGCAACCTGTCAAAATGACAGATGGACTTCAGTTTTTTCCGTCACCGTTTAAAAAAAACGGTCAACGACGGAAAATATTCGGTTAACGCGACCCCTGGTATGGAATGTAAGAGGCAGCTAAGATTTGTTGATATTTCAGACTATTTATGTTGCCTTCCACCCTGCAGATCTCTTGCACACCCCCATACTGAATGTTACCCCAGACCATGATTTTGCCACCACCAAACGTCACTGTTTTCTGAGTGAATCTCGGATCCATGCGGGCTCCAGTAGGTCTCCTGCAATATTTGCTGCAACTGTGGTGTAATTCAATGGAAGAGTCATCTGAAAAATCCACCTTTTGCCACTTTTCCAGCATCCATCCTTATGACAGGCTGTGGGTCTTGGCAAATGCCACACAGTGTTTTAATTGTCTGCACCCTGAGAGATCTGCAGGGTGGAAGGCAACATACTAAATAGTCTGAAATATCAACAAATCTTAGCTGCCTCTTACATTCCCAACCATAAAAAGGGACCAATTCTACTGCAGGACAGTGCTCCATCGCATACTTCAATCTCTAACTCAAAGTTCTTCAAGGCAAAAAAGGTCAAGATCCTCCAGGACTGGCCAGCCCAGTCGCCAGACATGAACATCATTGAGCATGTCTGGGGTCGGATGAAAAAGGAAGCATGGAAGACGAAACCCAAGAATGTTGATGAACTCTGGGAGGCATGCAATTCATCAATAAATTGTATGAATCCTTGCCGAAGCCCATGGAAGTCATAAAAAATATTAAATTTGGATCTCACGGCACCACTACTTAATTCGCTTATGTTATGTAACATATTTTTGTATTTGAAGTACATTTTTTGTTCAATTTTCACACTACTTTCTGTAGGCGACAAAACTTTTGTCTTGCCAAAATTTCACCTTTATGTCTTCATTAAATGATTAATCTTTTTTCAGTTAAACAAATATATTTTTGTACATTCAACATCATTTTAGAGGCTTTTAGCTTTCATATGAGCCATTTCTGAAACCAATTGAATAATTAAAAGTCAAAGTTATTAGCAAATGTTTCTACAAAATGGATAAGCGACAAGACTTTTGTCAGGGACTGTATATATATATATACAGTATATATATATATATATACACACACACACACACACACATATATTATGGTTGTTCCGATCATGTTTTTTTTGCTCCTGATCCGATCGTTTTAGTTCCCGATAATTTTTCCCGATCATATACATTTTAGCAATGCATTAAGAAAAAAATGAATAAAACTATATACATTCAACATACAGTACATAATTACTGTATTTGTTTATTATGACAATAAATCCTCAAGATGGCATTTACATTATTAACATTCTTTCTGTGAGAGGGATCCACGGATAGAAAGACTTGTAATTCTTAAAGGATAAATGTGACTTTGTATATTGTGACTAAATATTGCCATCTGGTGTATTTGTTCAGCTTTCAGCAAATAATACTGCAGCCATTTAACTTCTGCCCAAATGCATGATGGGAAGTGCAACCATGACTGTGCGTAGGGGCACCAAGTGATATATCTTCTCTACGTTGGGTCAGAACATAGGGTGTTAAGAAAATGAAGAACTACTACCTTTCATCCCCACATTGCCTCCCACGTTATTTTTAATCGCTGAGAGAGGTATTGTAAGGCTTTAGCCACATAAAAAATGGCTCCAAAGGCTGTCAAAATTCTCTCTACTCATTATACGCTGCCTTATAGCGCTATCTATTGGTAAAACAGCGTCTTTATAGATTGAACACGACAATGCGTGAGTGGGTCGTGCAGCCGTGTGTTAATAACTTAACGTGATTAATTAAAAAACATTAATTACCGCCGTTATCGCATTAAATTTGTACACTCTAAAAAATGATTCATGAGGCTAGTTGGTATGACTTGAAAACATGAACTTTTTCAACATAAAAATGACTTTTTTTTACTATTCATTGTTTTATTAAGTTGGTAACTTCTTTTATGGAGTTAATCTAAATTAAATATTAAGAAAGACGTATTAACTTAAAAGTATATTTGTGACATATTTATGTCACACTGCTGTTGCCATAGTGTGCACTTCCTGTGGGCGTGGTATTACAGTATAAAAAGGAATCTCTGTTATGTCTCTGACATATATGATGAGAAGCGCACTGAATAAAGAAGTGTTGTTCCATTCAAGTCTCGGCCTTACATGTACTTAGATCAGGGTAGTACATAACAAAAGTGGCGACGAGGACGTCTGGACCTGCGTCAGCTTGGACGTGCTGTTTTTGGAGTTTACTGCGGGTCGCGGTGCTCCAGGGGACAGACTGCGTCGACCTCAGCTTCCACGTCGTGACTTCGTGGGGAGGACGAGCGGAGTTTTCAAAAGGAGCTTGAAGGTGCTGTATAACCAGGCGCTATGGCGGGAGTTATCGGCTCTGTTGGTCTTTTTGATGAGCTTGTGGAACAGTGGAGCTCGTACACAGAGCGGTTCGGCTATTTCGTGGAAGCTAACGAAATAGCGGAAGAGAAAGTGGTGCCCACGTTTTTGAGCGTTATTGGGCCAAAGACTTTCAATTTACTGAGAAACTTGCTTCAACCCGATAAACCTGGTAGTACAACGTACAGGGAAATCGTGGAAACTCTTAATGGACATTTTTCACCCAAGCCCCTTGTGATAGCAGAGAGATTCCGATTTCACAGGAGAAATCAGGAAGAGGGGGAATCTGTCTCTATGTTCGTAGCGGCGCTGCGGAAGCTGGCTGAACATTGTGAGTTTGGTGATGTTTTAGAAGACACATTAAGAGACCGATTGGTATGTGGACTGAGAAATGAAGCAACACAAAAGAGGTTACTTTCAGAAAGTGGACTGACATTAAAGACAGCCTTTGATGTAAGTGTGGCTATGGAAATGGCTTCAAAGGAGGCTCAACAACTGAACATTACGAGCAGAATACACCAAGTGGCAAGTACTCAAAGCAATGTTGCTGGTCCCTGTTTTAGGTGCGGTAAAACAGGGCACCTTTCCTCCACCTGCTGGTGCAAAGAAATGAACTGTCATCATTGTGGGAAGAAGGGTCATGTTGAGCGTGCCTGTCGGAAAAAAACAAGCACAGACAAAGATAAGGAAATGAATGACAAGAAGAAAACAAAGAAATATGTCAAAGCGGTAGAGAGTGCCTCTACTGCCGAAGTTGACAATGACGTGCACACCGTGCATGTAATGAGCGTGGACGGGAAGTCAGGGTGTTACTGGGTCACACCAAAGTTAGAGGGTCACCCAGTCAAAATGCAGATAGATACTGGATCACAGGCATCGATTGTGTCTTACCAAGTGTATAAACAGTGTTTGAGACACCTTCCAATAAGACCGTCAGACACTGTGTTCAAAGCGTACACTGGACACAAAGTGCACATGAAAGGAATGACTGACATTACTGTGCAATGCAAGGATCAAACTGCTAAACTTCCAGTGTATGTCACAAAAGGGAATTTTGCTTCCATCATGGGACGACTGTGGATTAATGCACTTCATGTAAATTGGCTAGAAGTTCGGCAGCTGTCGGCAGATGGTTCTTCACAACTACAAGTCATTCTGGACAAGAATGAAGAGGTTTTCCGTGAGGAACTGGGCAGCATGAAGGACATTACAGTGAAATTGCACATTAAACCAGGAAGCAAACCTGTGTTTATGAAGGCTAGGACAGTGCCGTATGCTATTCGTGACAAAGTCGAGGCTGACCTGGATGCATTGGTCAAAAGTGGTGTTTTAGAACCAGTCACCACCAACGAATGGGCGACACCAATTGTGCCGGTTCCGAAAAAGAATGGCGGAATTCGCACATGTGGCGATTTTAAAGTGACTTTGAATCCGGTGCTTTGTGTGGAGCAGTACCCACTTCCATTGATCGATGATTTGTTTGCAGGTCTGAGCGGTGGTCAAAAATTCAGCAAAATTGACCTCAACCAAGCTTATCTGCAGATGCATGTGGATGAAGAATCACGGGAGTGGCTGACAATTAACACGCACAAGGGACTTTTCAGATATTGCAGACTACCTTTTGGCGTCACATCTGCTCCTGCTCTGTTTCAACGGGCTATGGATCAAATTTTGAGTGGATTGCCAGGAGTACAATGTTACTTGGATGACATTCTCTGCACCGGTGCCAACGACGAGGAGCATCTTCGCAACCTGGATGCTGTCTTAAAAAGGCTAAGGCAGTATGGTCTTCGAGTGCGCAAGGAAAAATGTGACTTTTTGAGACCATCGGTGGAGTATCTCGGCCATGTGATAGACCACGAAGGACTACACAAGGCTCCATCGAAGACAAAGGCAATTGTGGATGCACCCGCCCCAGATAATGTGAGTCAGCTTAGATCTTTTTTAGGTCTATTAAACTATTATGGACGGTTTATTCCCAATTTGGCATCACTTCTTAAACCATTGCATGAGCTGTTGTGCAAAGATGTAAAATGGAAATGGACGACTGAGTGTAACAAAGCTTTTCGTAATGCGAAAACCGCCCTGAGTTCATCAGAGGTTCTCACTCATTTCAACCCTTCATATCCAATACAGCTGGCATGTGATGCTTCACCCTATGGGGTGGGTGCTGTCATCTCCCATGTGTTCCCGAACGGGGATGAAAGGCCAATTGCTTTCGCATCAAGAACACTTAACAAAGCAGAGTCAAACTATGCTCAATTGGAACGAGAAGCATTGAGCATTGTTTTTGGTGTGAGGAAGTTCCACCAATATTTGTATGGAAGGAAGTTTACTTTGTTAACGGATCACAGACCGCTGACAACGATTTTGGGACCTCATGCAGGAATCCCTTCACTGGCTGCTGCACGTCTTCAGAGGTGGGCTTTGTTGTTATCAGCTCACTCATATGACATCAAGTATCGTAAATCTGATTTGCATTGCAATGCTGATGGACTTTCGAGGTTGCCGCTTCCTGTCACAAAACATGAACCTACCTCAGTGGACATATTCTATTTCCGAAATGTTGAACATGCACCAATTTCAGCGTCGCAAGTGAAACGTGCAACTCGGAACGACCCCGACCTGTCAGTCGTCATGGACATGGTAATTAAAGGACAAACCAAGTGTGAGAACACCGCTCTCAAACCTTTTTTGGATAGGAGATGGGAACTTTCTGTTCAAGCGGGTTGTTTGCTGTGGGGGAGGAGAGTGATTGTGCGACAGTCATTGCGTGCTAAAATGCTTGCGCAACTGCATGCAGGTCACAGTGGTATTGTTAAAATGAAAGAAATGGCGAGAAGTTATTTTTGGTGGCCAGAATTAGATAAACAGATCGAAGAGACGGTAAAAACTTGTTCATCTTGCCAGAAGATTCGCAACAATCCACCTGCAGCCCCACTTCATCCTTGGGATTTTCCTCAGGACCCTTGGCACCGCATTCACATTGACTTTGCGGGGCCTTTTGAAAATCGATTGTTTCTGGTTGCTGTCGATGCCCATAGTAAGTGGCCAGAGGTCGCTATCATGAAATCAACCACATCGGAAAAGGCAATTGAGAAGTTAGGGGAGATGTTTAGTCGTTTCGGAGCCCCTGCACAACTCGTCTCAGACAATGGGCCCCAATTTGTGTCAAAAGAAATGGGTGAATTCCTGCAAGCCAATGGGGTTCAACACATTAAGTCGGCTCCCTATCACCCGGCAACCAACCGCTTGGCGGAGAGGTTTGTGCAGACCCTCAAACATGCTCTCAAACCATCACAAGGGCAAAGTACACTCCATCAGAGACTACACGAATTTCTCCTCAAATACCGAACATCTGTGCATGCAACTACCAAAGTATCGCCAGCGAGCCTCATGTTTTCTCGAGAGATACGAACTGGCATGGATCTTCTGAAACCACCAACCCTGAGTGAGATTGTTCAAATGGATCAACGGAAGCAAGTCAAGTACAGAGACCTGCATTCCAAGAACCGAGTTTTTGCACCTGGTGACTCTGTTATGGCCCGGAGTTACCAGAGTAAGGAAAAGTGGGCCCCTGCCACCATCATTGCTCAAACTGGGCCTGTTTCCTACACAGTTCAGACAGCTGATGGTGTTTGGCGTCGCCATGTGGATCAATTGTTGGGAACACCAGACACTACTCCAGAACTGTCTATTGATTGTGATGATGCTAGCAGTGTAATTATACCAGAAATGTCTAGCTTACCGGATGTGTCAGAAATACCAGAAATGTCTAGCTTACCGGATGTGTCAAACCCAAACAATCCTGCTGTAATTGTGTCTAATTCAACCAATGCACAAACAGAACCTGAACCGGTATCGGAACCCGTTTCCACAAGTGGAAAATCGGAAGTGACTGTTGAACGTCGTTATCCTACACGCGTCAGGCGACCGCCTGATAGACTGGATTTATAAGTAATAAGTAATGAGGGAAAAACCGGTGGTATTTTTGTTTATTTCTGGGACATGTTATGTAAGGGGGGAGGAGATGTGACATATTTATGTCACACTGCTGTTGCCATAGTGTGCACTTCCTGTGGGCGTGGTGTTACAGTATAAAAAGGAATCTCTGTTATGCCTCTGATATATATGATGAGAAGCACACTGAATAAAGAAGTGTTGTTCCATTCAAGTCTCGGCCTTACATGTACTTAGATCAGGGAAGTACATAACACAGCGCTCTTAATTTCATTCAGCTGTTTATTGTCAAAGCGAGGTTGTTCGTAGCAGCCTAGTCGGTAACAATGTTTTGGCGGACTTCGTTGTAAAAATCCGGCGTTGTGCCGAAAAACAGCCACCCGCGTGAAATGTCACTCCTGACGGGAGCGCCCACACGTCAACGACACCGGCGCGCTGTAGATTGTCCACAGTCACTCCGGAGCACTGATGCGGCCGGTATACGTTGAACAACAGGATATAATGGGAACGATATGCTCCGGCGCTACTTTTTGCCGGACTTGGAACGAAGATGCATTTTGCGCAGTTGGTAACGAGGAATCCGAACTTTTAACAGCACGTCTGCCGCACGCACGTGCACGCGAGGCAATAAATCGCAGCGGAAAAATTACCGCCTTCATTTTTATATATCACGCGATAAATGGAATTATTGCATATTGCGACAGGCTTATGGTCAGTCATTGGTACGCAAAAGCGTATGGAAGCTGTTGAGGTCCAGCGCGTTTGTCTATGTCCGGTACGCATGCGCGCATGCGGACCACTTATGTGCACCCCTGGTCGTACATATATCCTCATTTTAAAAAAATATATACCATTTGAGGCTCAGCTCAGGTTTTTTAATTTTTCATATTCCTTATCCAATTACTCGATTATTCGAAATAACTAGTCCATCGATTAATCGACTACTAAAATATTCGATAGCTGCAGCCCTATTTTGGAGTAATGAAGTCGAGGGTCACAAAGGTTAGAAAAGGAATTTTGCGATAACCTAGAATTAAGAAAGGAATGTTCAAACTTCCAGGTTATGTTTGTAACATGAAACTGAAGCGGTAATTACATCTTGGGGTAATGAGAATTTGTCTGCTTAGGTCGGGGGTCAGTAACCTGCGGCTCTAGAGCAAGTTCTTGTTGTGCAAGTTCTCCTACTTGAAAAGATTAGAGAGGCCTGTAATCGTCAACATGGGTAAACCTCAACCATGAGAGACAGAATGTGGGGGAAAAAAACAAAAAAAAAAACCCAGAAAATCACATTGTTTGATTTGTAAAGAATTTATTTCCAAATTACGAATGGAAAATAAGTATTTAGTCACCTACAAACAAGCAAGATTTCTGGCTGTCAAAGAGGTCTAACTTCTTCTAACGAGGTCTAACGAGGCTCCACTCGTTACATGTATTAATGGCACCTGTTTTACCTCATTATCAGTCAAACTCCACTATGGCCAAGACCAAAGAGTTGTCGAAGGACACCGGCAGTGTTGGGCACGTTACTTTAAAAAAGTAATTAGTTACATTACTCATTACTTCTTCCAAAAAGTAACTGAGTTAGTAACTGAATTACGCTATAGTAAAAGTAACTAGTTACCAGGGAAAGTAACTATTTCCGTTACTTTAAAAATAACTTGTTGTATGTCAAAGAATTTGATATTTTCTGAGCAGTATTCGAGTCAGTGGAATAGAGAAGAACAGACAGGTAACTTGTTAGGTGCTTCAGCAGATTTGAATTGCTTACCACAGATGTCGACAAAAGCTTTGCCCCGGGACATAAATTACACATTACATGCAGGTTCTTTCCTTTAATTTCGACAAACTTGAAATAGTGTCTATATCTCCACCGCTTAAAGGACAATTTTTCTTCTGAATGCTCTGCCATCCCGACCCTGTGCATCTGTTTTGCGTGTGTGTGTTTGCTGCACGCGCTGTTCCGGTTTGCTTGTGAAATCACCGGCTCTGATTGGCTTACCGGGACACATGACTCTAACCCTCAGCCAATCACAATCACTTCCATCGCATCTCTCGAGGGGCTGCATTCAGGTAGGCTCGTTTCCCGACAATTCACGTCACCTTCAAAGTGTTTGCCGTCCTCAAGATGGAAGCAGAATTATTGCTGGCTGACAGTGGGAGATGGGAACGAGGCTAGCATCAGGTGTAGCAAACGGAGAAACGTTACCAAACTTTGGAAAGCATTGTCTAATTGAATGAGCAGGGACAAACAGCATGGAGTTAGAAGTACGTGCGCTATTCTCGAACCTGAACGCACCCCAAGTCTTGGATGACAAATCAACAGAGCAGAGAGTCGACTCGACACGGCTGGTAGTTTTTCAATTTATTCAGAGTAAGTAACGCACCGCTTTTGACCGTCAGTAACGGTAATGGCGTTGTCACGGCGGAAAAAGTAATTAGATTACCCCGTTACTGAATAAATAACGCCGTAACGGCGTTATATATAACGGCGTTACTCCCAACACTGGACACCAGAGACAAAATCGTAGACCTGCACCAGGCTGGGAAGACTGCATCTACAATAGGTAAAACGCTTGGTGTAAAGAAATCGACTGTGGGAGCAATTATTAGAAGTTGTAAGACATACAAGACCACTGATAATCTCCCTCGATCTGGGGCTCCATGCAAGATCTCACCCCGTGGCGTCAAAATGATAACAAGAACGGTGACCAAAAATCCCAGAACCACACTGGGGGACCTAGTGAATGACCTACTGAGAGCTGGGACCACAGTAACAAAGGCTACTATCAGTAAAACAATGCGCCGCCAGGGACTCAAATCCTGCACTGCCAGACGTGTCCCCCTGCTGAAGCCAGTACACGTCCAGGCCCGTCTGCGGTTCGCGAGACAGCATTTGGATGATCCAGAGGAGGACTGGGAAAATGTGTTATGGTCCGATGAAACCAAAATTGAACTTTTTGGTAGAAACACAGGTTCTCGTGTTTGGAGGAGAAAGAATACTGAATTGCATCCGAAGAACACCATACCCACTGTGAAGCGTGGGGGTGGAAACATCATGCTTCGGAGCTGTTTTTCTGTAAAGGGTTCCCAGACGACTGATTTGTGTAAATGAAAGAATGTATGGGACCATGTATTGAGAGATTTTGAGTGAAAATCTCCTTCCATCAGCAAAGGCATTGAAGATGAGACGTGGCTGGGTCTTTCAGCATGACAATGATTCCGATCACACAGCCAGGGCAACAAAGGAGTGGCTTCGTAAGAGGCATTTCAAGGTCCTGGAGTTGCCTAGCCAGTCTCCAGATCTCATTAAGTAGTGGTACTGTGAGATCCAAATGTAATATTTTGTATGAGATCCATGCAGTTCGGCAAGGATTCATACAATTTATGAAGTCATCAGGAACATCAAATTAAGCAGTCTTGCATGCCTCCCAGAGTTCATCAACACTCTTGGGTTTCGTCTTCCATGCTTCCCCTTTCATCCTGTTCATGTCTGGTGACTGGGATGGCCAGTCCTGGGGGATCTTGATCTTCTTTGCGGTAGAGATTGAAGTATGCAATGGAGCACCATCCCGCTGCAGAATTTGTCCCTTTTTATAGTTATGACTGTAAGAGGGAGCTAAGATTTGTTGATATTTCAGACTATTTATGTTGCTGCAGGTCTCTCGCACACCCCCATACTGGATGTAACCCCAGACCATGAATTTGCCACCACCAAACTTCACTGTTTTCTGAGTGAATCTCGGATCCATGCGGGCTCCAGTAGGTCTCCTGCAATATTTGCGGCGACTGTGGTGTGATTTAATGGAAGATTCATCTGAAAAATCCAACTTTTGCCACAAAACTGAAGTTTGGTGGTTGGCTGCAGGGTGGAAGGCAACATAAATAGTCTGAAATATCAACAAATCTTAGCTGCCTCTTACAAGCTTAAAAAATTTAATCATTCAGTTGGTAAAAAATTATTTCTTTTTTGGATTAGTCGACTAATCTTAAAAATAGTCGGCTGACTAATCGGGAGAAAATTAGTCGTTTGGGACAGCCCTAGTTAATAGGTGACACTTTATTTGTCAGCGGCATCATAAGACTGTCATAAGACCGTCATAATTATGACATGACACTATCATAGGCTTACTGAATGCTTATGGCATAACGTGTAAAATTTTGTCTCTAACTCCATTTATGCCCGGCTTGGATTTTTTTTTACATCCATTCAAAAGTGAGATAACTTGCTGGATAACACCTGTTATAAGCATTCATAAATTCTCATGAGAGTGTCATATCATAATTATGATTGTCTAATGGCACCACTGTCAAATAAAGTGTTACCAAATACCATAACTAGCAATTAATGAAACAACTGGAACAGTAACTGAAGAAATAATAATCACAGAACATGAATTTTGATTGTTATTTACACCTATAGTGCTGCAATGCATGCTAGGAGGCATGTTGGACAACAACAGTGTTGACAAGCAGGAGGCAGCAGAGGCGGACTGTCTCCCCCAAGTGAGCAGGGGTGGCCAAATGAAGCTTCATGAAGCAATGAACGATGGTTCATTTGTTCTTATGACAGTTGTATGATGCAGTTGTCCCATAATAGTGAGGACAGCTTATAGTTCAGTGCGCCGTATCGATTAACTCATTTGCTACCAAAAACGTATAAATACGTTCTATTTTTCATTGTTTGTGTCCCAAAGACGTATTTATACGTCTTTTACGTTTTTTTTTTTTTTTTTCAAAAAAATACATCTCTGGGTTTTGATTCAATTTAGCTCCAAAGCACAAAGCTGAAAATCCATTTTAAAGCAATAAAACTGGCCAATGGAGGGCAGTAGCGCATTTGGTAAGCACCGCAACTCAATTCAACGCCAACGAACGGCCAAGCCGCACGGCCGGGCACTGGCGGGAGACGACCGAATGGATGCTAGGCGGCGGACGACCGAGCAGAACAACCGGTAGGACACCCGGGATGCCAGGCGCTGGTCGACCGAGCAGAACGACCGGAACAAGTAGTGCAGCAAACGATGCCTTTGAGTCCGTGCTGCTCGCAAGCAGAGGCAGCAGAAACTCAAACAAATTCATCTTTATGAGACAGACGGCGATGAGGGAGAAATTTAACCCCTTGTTGCAGCCAGAACAGCGTCATCTTTCAGTTAATTATGTGTAAATGAATTGTTACTTTGCTATCAAAATTTGAAGTGAACGATGAGAGCCAGCACCCTCCCTCGAGAGCCGACTGTCACCCCCCCCCTTCTCTATGTCGCTGTCTTTTCACGTGTCTGAAGCGAGGTTTGGCAGTGGGTCTGCTGCCGTGCTCAGAGAGGGAGACAGGAAGAGAAAGGCGAGGGGCTTGGTACTTGGTATTGCACGGAGTGCAAGCTGAGCACATGCTCCGTCGCGTCTGCAAAGCCACAGACAGACACAGGAGGAGGAAAGGACGACACACGAACGTGGTTTGTAGGCCTTCAAGATCAGCCAAAAACGCAGTGACATTTGGAGACATTTTAATTGGTTAAAGTCGGATGACAATAGGGCATAATGCCGTGTCTGCAAACTTAACCTCTTATAGCCTAATGTAACACATTTGACACACTTAGAATTTCAATATTTTGAGACTAATTTAGAAATTTGAATTTATTATTTTTTTTAAATGATGGATGCAAGTCAACACATGCACCTGCAGGTTCCGTAAGAAAAAAAATCTGGATTTAACTAAAGGACTGGACAAATAATTACTGAGAGAAGGAGCCGGATCAGCCTGTCAAAGTTGAAGTATTTAGTTTTCTTGAATGCAAATTTAAAATAAAGCAAGGAGTAGCTTATGTTTGTTCAAATAAAGCAAGGAGTAGCTTATGTTTGTTTTGTTCGCTGCTGCTGTTGCAGTTACGACTCACTGTTTTTGTTATGATGCAGCATGTTTGATTGTTGTTGGTTGAAGTTGAATTTTGTTGCTTGTTTATTGTTTGGAGCCTTTTTAATGTTCAATAAAATAAGTAAAAACCCTTTTCTTTGCTTGATAATTGTTGCTATTTGCAGTCAGTAGAGTGCAATATTTAGTTCACAAAGTCATTTATCAAAATATATGCTAAATTTGTCATAAATACATAAAAGAAAAGCTGAGGTTGAAAGAGCCGTTTGAGAGCCAAAAAGAGCCGGCTCTTTTGACTGAGCCGATCCAAATGAACCGGATCACCGAAAAAAGAGCCGAAAATCCCATCACTACTCTACATCCAATTCAACAAGGAAGCACTTGGAATTACAGGACAACGCGACAAAACTCGAAAAAGCCGAGGTAACAAGACAGCCTGCACTTCTTCAGTTTGTAACCAGCCTTTATGCACATTTTATTGTCAGTGTTTGTAACCATAGGCGGAGTTTTACTTTTGTGGGGCTGGGCGCAAAGCATGTTGATGACTGAAACAAAAGTCAAAAGTTTGGACACACCTTAACATTTTTATGTTTTATATATTTTCGCTACTATTGTAAATCCTCTCTGAATACATCAAAACTATGAACGACCACGTGGAATGGCAAAAAAAATGAAATAACTGAATACAGGTTTTATATTCTACATTCTTCAAAGTGTCCACCTTTGAGGTGTCGCCAAACTTTTGGCCAAAACTGTATATATACATATATATAAAACTGTTCAAGCTCAGTTGTTGTTGGTTGCGTTTGAAAGCTTAGGTTTACAGAAATTCTAAATACCCATCTTGCCTCCACAGGTGTAGTTTTGGCTTAGCAAAGCAAAAGCTAGTGTCTTAGGTGCTTGTCACATGATCTGCTCGAAAAATGATTTTGACCCATTATGAAATATGTTGTAGGATTCTTGTTCATTTCAATAATTTTTGTTGTTTGTTTTGTTGCTTTACAACTTTTATAGACTATTTTAACAGCTAGGTCTTTCTTTTAAAGGGGAAGTTCAGAATTTCGTGCAGTTTGTCAGTTATTTGTTAGTTTCACATGTAGCAGCACTTGCCAAAAGAATGCTCCGTCGGCTCATAGTTGACACCAAATACTGGACTAGCAAAAAGAACTTCATGGTCAGCAATAGGCCGGCCCAGCGCTTGCACTTGCTAATCGAGTTCTTTCCCGGGGACGTGGAGGCCGACTCGGACCGTTCTAAGTTATAGGAGAAAGGATGATGAACAACGGCTACATGGTCAGGAAGGTCCAGGCCAAGCAGGAGCTTGCCCAGCAGGAGAACGTGAAGATCGCCGTGGAGCTCGAGATGGGTGACCTGCCATCCGTGATGTTCGACATCCTGGTCGAGCTGGTGGAAAGCGGAGAGCTGGGCTGTCTTCAAGCAGCCATCTCTCCTCATGACCCATATTGACATCGGAATTCAATAAATAATAAGTTGTGATTGTATATAAATTTATAATTTATATGAATATTATTTATAATTGATTCCGCATGCTTTCCGCAAGTATTATGTTTCTGATGTGAAAACTGAATAATTTATTAACACTTGAAAACATGTCAAATTTGTGCTAAAAAAAGAAAAAAAAGTTGCTATTTTGGGCAAAAACTTAATGATATGTTAAATATTGCTACTGATCCTGAAAATAAAGGTGATTATCTCTGCATTTGGTGATTTTTGTGCATCTAGTGTAAAATCTGAGACTTTTATAGCAATTTTAAGTTTTGTTGTACTTATATTAAAAAATAATTGGGATTTTATTAGGGAAAAACTTTGATGTGGCTGCTCAAGGAGACTCATATATGCCTAACGTAGATGCCTGTTTTGGTTTTAGGTCAGTAGTAGCTTTGGTTTTGAAAATATTTGAATTTCAAGTTTAAAAAAAAAAAAAAAAACAGGACCCCTACGGATTGGCCCTGAGCCCTGTGTCATGTCAGTATATTATGGAGTCTATGGCCATAACATATGCAGTGAATCAAAACTCCTTTATGGGGGGCCAGGAGTGAAGTTAAATAAGTACACAAATTTATTAAATGTGTCATTAAAAGGCTTCTATTTCAATATTCATCTCAATATTTAATGATTTATTTCAATATTTCAATTTTTATATATTTCATTTTTTTAATTCCAATTTATATTCATTGATTTCAATTTTTTATTCATTTATTTCATTTTTTATTTCAATTTTTGTTGAGTTATTTTACCATTTATTTTATTTTTGCACTCTTGTTCCCCTTGTGTAACAAAATGTATATTTCAATTTTATTTATTTCAATTTTTATTTATTTCAACCTTTATTTATTCCAATAAATACTTATTTATTTCAATTTTTATCGATTTGAATATTTAATTTTTTATAGAATTATTTCATTATTTATTTATTTCAACATTTATTTATTTAATTCTTGCATTCATGTTACCTCACAACCTCGTGCAAGTATGAAAATAATAAATAATTAAATAGACTAATAAATATTGAAATAAATGTTGAAATAAATATATATTGGAATAAATGAATAAACGTTGAGATAAATAAAAATGGAAATAAAAATTGAAATAAATACATATAAATTGAAATAATTGAAATATATATTTTATTACACAACAAGGGGAACAAGAGTGCAAGACTAAAATCAATAAATGCTGAAATAAATAAATAATAAAATATTGAAATTAATAAATAAATGATGAAATTATTAAATAAATATGAAATTAAAACTAAAATAAAAATGGAAATAAATGTTGAAATAATTAAAAATTGAAATGATAAAAATGGGAAAAACTATGTACAAATTGAAATAAAAAAATCTTGAAATAGAAGCATGTTAATCAGACATTTAATAATTTATTGAATTGTGTATTTAATTTTTGCACTCTTAGTCCTCCACACTCTTGCACCATTTCATTTGCCAAGTTATTGTCCCTACAAGCCACAAGGGGGCAGAAGAGCCTTACGCTCCACCTTTAACGACACTCTTCCGGCTTTGAAAGTAACGAGGAAAAGTTTACCATTTTTACCTCAAATAGAAATGTATACTAAAAGCCAACTATCACCGTCTAAATTATCACATCGATGGATCCAAGAGAACAACGAATTAGTCAACAAATGGAAGGTAAAGTTAACTCATTCCTAATTGTGTCGTATTAGCTCAAATCCAACCCCGCATTTATGCAGTCAGTCAGAGCACAAGGCGAAATGTGCGTTGATATTTGAACCAACCAACCAATGAAAAGCTTTTCCGGGCGGAAGCGGGACTTGCTTGTCGTTCTTGTCCAATCAGCGTTCGGCACTCATGTTTTCCGTGATTTTCGAACTGAGGTTTGTCATACTTTAGCCAAGTGGTTAGCGGTCAACAAACTATGGAACCGCACATCGAATCGGATTATTAAACGACGCTTGAACGGATTTAATTGGGGATTCTCCTTTTAAAAGACGAACTGCTCCGGGGAACTGAAGTAAATTGTAGAGCTGTTAGCTAAAAAGCTAAATTAGCTCGTGAGTTATTCGTTGCCTTCTTCGAACACTTTAACACCGAGCCGTATTGACATTCTTTAAAAATACTTGTGTCATGGCTGACAACAGTTTAGTAACTTTTGGGACCCCTCGGAGTTTGCTGGTGGATTCATCCGTATATGATTCGAGGCTCGAAGAAACCATTAAGGACCATGTACTTCTCGGCATGGAATGTGATGACGGCGAAGATATGCCAAAAGTGGAGACGAGAATTGTTCTGGTGGGAGAGGCCAGCAAAAATGCCGACCTGGTCAAAGCACTTCAAGCTGTACGAGTAATGGAGGTACCTGTAGTTAAGATAAGAGAAGCTGAATCATGTCCTAAAGAGAAAATGATGATAAAGTCAATTGTCAATATGGAAATTACTACTCCTGTCATAATAACAAACGACGTGCGGGAGTTTAAGGATGAAGAGAACACAGATTATGAGACTGTGTTTGTCCTGGATGATTTTAAATCAGCAGATTATCATGACCTCTATCAACGTGATAACAGAATTATTGGTCCACCTGTTGTGCTGCACTGTGTTTTAAAGGAGGAACCAATTCCGTTTTCATCCCGCCCTCTTTACTCCACGACGATGCTGAACCTATCGCTCTGTTTCACTGGCTTCAGGAATAAGGAAGAAATCAAAAGCTTGGTGAATCTGGTTCATCACATGGGCGGCATCATCCGGAAAGACTTCAGCACAAAGGTGACACACCTCATCGCGCGCTCCACTCATGGTGAGAAATACACGCTGGCCGTGTGTATGGGGACGCCGATCCTCACTCCGTCGTGGATCCACAAAGCTTGGGAGAGAAGAAACGATCCGTCGTTCCACGCCGGGGTTGAGGATTTTCGAACGGAATTCAAAGTTCCTCCGTTTCAAGATTGCGTCCTCAGTTTTTGGGGGTTTTCAGATGACGAGAAAACCAATATGGAAGAGAGGACCCTCAAACACGGTGGCAAACATCTGGACGTCGGAAATGAAAGATGCACACACTTGGTGGTGGATGAAAATTCGGTGACGGAGCTCCCGCGTTGTTCTCCGAAAGTCTTTGTGGTTAAACAGGAGTGGTTTTGGGGGAGCATTCAAATGGATGCTCGAGCTGGAGAGTCCATGTACCACTTTGAGAAGAATGTTGTCAGCCCAGCCATGAAGAAAGCCGTGTCCCTCCTCTCCCTCACCACCCCGACTAGTAACCGCAAGCGTCGGCATTTGAAGGACACGCTTGCTCAGCTCGCAAAGGAGACGGAGATATCGCCCTACCCTCCACCACCTAAAAGGCCATCAGCAGAACATTCGCAGTCTTTGGGCTCCTTGCTGGACCTCACCATCACACCTGACACATGTAAAGCCTTCTCGGGAAGTTCGAAGCAGTCCAAAAGTGCGATCCTGCCCAAGAAATCGGCCCGCTGGCAAGTTTCCAAGGAGCTCTATCAAACTGAAAGCAACTACGTGGACATTTTGAACACCATACTGAAGATCTTCAAGCTTCCGTTGGAAAAAGAAGGTCAGGTAGGTGGTCCTATTCTGGCCCAAGAAGAAATCAAAACAATATTTGGAAGCATCCCAGACATCTATGAGGTTCACAGAAGGATGAAGAGTGACCTTGAGGACCTCTTGAGAGAGTGGTCAGAAGAAGCAAGTGTAGGAGATGTTATCCTTAAATATTCAAAAGAGCTTCTGAAGGCCTACCCGCCCTTTGTCAACTTTTTTGAAATGAGCAAGGATACCATCGTTCGCTGTGAGAAACAAAAGCCACGCTTCCATGCGTTTCTGAAGATCAACCAAGCCAAGCCAGAATGCGGACGGCAGGCGCTTGTGGAGCTGCTCATCAGACCTGTTCAGAGGCTTCCTAGCGTGGGTCTACTTCTAAATGACATAAAAAAGCACACATCGGATGACAACCCAGACAAACGGAAACTGGAGAAAGCAATTGAGTCTCTGAAAGAAATTATGACTCACATTAACGAAGACAAGAGGAAGACCGACGGTCAGAAGCAGATCTTTGATGTAGTCTATGAAGTCGACGGTTGTCCCGCCAACTTGCTCTCCTCCCACCGCAGTCTGGTTTACAAAGTGGAAACGATTGCACTCGGAGATCAACCGTGCGACCGCGGCGAGCAAGTCACACTCTTCCTCTTCAACGATTGTTTGGAGATCGCAAGGAAGCGACACAAAGTCATCAACACTTTTAAAAGTCCGCTAGGTCAAACCAGACCGCCACCTTCACTGAAGCACATCGCTCTGATGCCACTGTCCCAAATTCGTAGAGTTCTGGACCTTCAAGACACCGAAGAATGCGTGAACGCATTTGCTCTAGTCGTTCGCCCGCCGACTGAACAGGAGAACATGTTGTTCAGCTTCCAGTTGGCTGGAGAAGAAACGGTGAAAAGCGACTGGCTGAAAAAACTCTGTCGACACATCGCCAACACAACCTGTCGGACACACGCCGGCGATCTAATTCACTGTACCGATCCCGACACACTACAGGTGAGCACAAAAGATATGGGCAGCACCCTCAGCAAAGCCTCAAGAGCCATCAAGAAGACTTCCAAAAAGGTGACCAGGGCATTTTCTTTCTCAAAAATGCCAAAGCGTGTCATTCACAGGGCATTTATGTCCAACAATACACCTGAAGATAAAAGATTTCGATTGAGCTCTGCAAGCCACGGCAGCGCAACGCTACCCATGTCTCGCTCTACCTCCACGCACAGTTTGAGTGACTCTCCCAAAAGCAGTAATGCAGTGCAACGTTCTAACTCCTTGGATCCACACCCTCTAAATACCAGAGTTCCTGTTTGTAAACTCACTTCTCACAGCCCCACCCAGAATATTACTCACTCTAGCTTTGACGTGGAAACCCATGGAGACCAAAACCTCTCCCCTAACTGCTACCCCAGATACCGAGCGGCCAGGTCCCCCACCCTCGAAACTCTTTTCTAAGCTATTCCACCAAAACCAAACATTTGGGAAATTTTTTTATTTTTTTAATTTAGATTTTTGGCTTTCCAAAACTGTAAATCTTTAAAATCGTAGTAAAATTGGCAAATTAATCCATTTTTGTTTTTCTCCTTCAAATTTTCGGAGATTAAAATGAGAAAATGCCCTAAATATAGAAAGACATGTTTGGTTTCAAAAGTCCTTAGCCACCAATCTCAATGCAAATAATTGGTCCTCTCACCCTCGTTTTGCCGATTTATAGAAAATGACGTTTTAAATTATTTTTCTATTATTAACCGTTTTCTTATTGCTTATTATATGTTCACTAACAAAAACGTCCTAGGGAAGTGTGAGTTGTTGTTTCTTTTAAGTTAAAATGTATATATCATCTCGACACTACAATGAGCATCAGGTTTTGGTGGAATGGCTCACATTTTTTTGTTTAACAAATTTTCCTTCAAGCTTCCCATTTCTGCAAACATGCGACCAATGCAGTCCATCCCAAATCTGCTTTTTTGTTTCAAATTCCCAAGCCAACTTCTCATCTCTACTCAAAAACATTGACAATTTTGCAAGTTCAAAGTTCAGCGTTCAAGCCAAGGGTCCCAGCTTCTCATACACTGGAAGGAACTTTTTTGGGGGAGTCACGCAGGAATTCCAAAGTGCCATCTGGAGCCTCAGGAAGCAGTGCAGTCCAGTACCCGAAGGTAGATTCTCCAACTAAGCCCAGGTTCTACAGATTTGTGTGAAAAAAAAAACTTAAGTATACTTCTAAATAATATTACTAAAGTAAAAGTAGTCATCCAAAAATTTACTTAAGTACAAGTAAGATAAAGTATTCGTTGAAGAGAATGCTCATAACATTGAGTAACTGCTTACAATGTTTGATTTTTGTTAAAATCATGGTATATTTTTTTCCCCAGCACAACTTCATCAATATTAATATTATACTGTATTACAACTAGGCATGTGCCAGTATGATATTCTGACGGTATGATAACCTTAAGCCAAAATATCACTGTTTCCACTTATGACGGTATTCCAATTACAGCTCTAAAATGTGTTACTTTGAGATATCTGGGTTAAAAACCAAACTTTTTTTCCCGTTGAACAGGATTTTTATTTTTCAAAACATTAGCAAATTGGAACATAACTATAATGTTAACAACAAAATATTCTAAGTAAAATTAAAACAAATGCAGTCCTTTTGGTGAGGCAAAACCCACAGCCACAGCTCAACATTATTACCATAAGAACAAAAATAATGGAAACATTTTCCATAAAAAGCACATGTGTATGAGTCGTATCATGTTTACATTATACACACACTCTCTTTCTCAACACAGACAGTTGCCAGGGAGGAAAAAAAAACGTGTTTTATCACCGCTAGACACACTAAACACGCTGGAGTTAACTCTCATAGCTGGTGGAAAACGTTCATGACAGTATTTAGTAGAGGTGTGCAAAATTTCCGATTCTTAGATTATTCGCGATTCGGCCGTGGAAGATTCGAGAACGATTCACAAACATCCCAATTCTGATTATTGAAATATGCCAAGTAAAGCGAAAGTACAACACACTCAGCGCGCCGCGCGGTCAACAAGGAACGGAGCAAGAGTAGCTAAACATCATGCTTCTCATTACCCGGCTTCTCGGGTAATGCCAATGCTCAACTCACGGCTCTAGCTCAACTCATGCCACGAGATAAAAAAACACAACAACATACCTGACTGCTGCCGAAAAGCTGCTACAAAGTAGCATAATGTTATGGTAGATATCATTTATATAGGACTAGATGCACCATTGATTCGGTAGCGTGAGCAGCTCACCTACAAAAAGCTAGATGCGGGCGTTAGTAAACGGCTGCCATCTTAAAGCAGTATACCTCCCTGCAAGGCTGTTGTAGCGAACCTTCCAAGCAAACCTAACTTTTTATCTAAAATACTCCTTAATCGGTAAAATATTGACTTGAATCTATCTTTAAAATAGTTTTAAAACGTTCACATGACGAAAGTAGACAAAAGGGAAATTATGGAATGACGGGAGCAATTTTAACAACTTTATCGGTTGATTCACAACATTAAATTAATTGAATGTAGTTTAAAGCTGCTGATACAGAATGGGGACTGGAGTTTTTTTATTTACTGTTATTTTTGTATATTTGTTTACTGCTATATGTTAACTTGATACTAAAATAGTAGTTTGGTTTAGCCTGAAAGTATTTTTGAACAATTTTGGAACTAATGTACAAAACATTAAACAAAAAAAAAGAGGGTGGTGCATCAATAATCGTTTTGTAATCGAATCGGAGCCTCTGAATCGTAATCGTAATCGAATCGTTAGGTGCCCAAAGATTCCCAGCTCTAGTATTTAGTAGAGGTGGGAATCTGGGCACCTAACGATTCGATTATAAATGGATTCTTGATGACCCAATTTAGTCATTTCCCAGTAATTTCCCTTCTGTCTACTTTTGACATGTAAAAGTTTAATAACTTTTAAAGATGGATTCAAGTCAAGATTTTGCTGATTTGGGATTAAGATAAAAAGCTAATTAGGTTCGCTTGGAAGGTTCGCTACAACAGCCTTCCAAGGAAGTCTACTGCTTTATGATGGCAGCTGTTTACTAACGCCGGCAAGTCTGTCATTTCGCATCTAGTTTTCTATAGAGATGCACGATAATATCGGTCACCGATAATTATCGGCCGATAATGGCAATTATGACGTCACACAGATAATCCAGATAAAACGAAATTCAACCGATAATGCAATCCGATAATTATATACTTGATTTAGCCTCCAAATGTGCGCAATCAAGTTTTGTCCAATTCTGCTAGGTTTAAGGAGGTGTTTTTGTAGTGTAGTAATGTGATATATGTTAGGAATGGCTTACTTTTAAAAGCATTTTTGTGCAACTTGGGTGTTTACTCTCGAAGTAATTGTTGCCAAAAGCTTACCATTACACAATGTCATTGCCATTGTTTAGATGTTGGAATTTACTACTTGTTCACATTTGATGTGGAAAAAAATAGCACTAAATTACATTTTTGCACAGTAACATTTGATCTTTGTATCCTTTAAAATTTTACATACATATTTGAATAGAATTATCAGCGTGACATTATCGGTTATCGGGTGGAAGGGGCAGGAAATTATCGGTTATCGATATCGGTTGAAAAATGTATTATCGTGCATCACTACTTTTCTATACATGTGCTGCTAACGCCGCCAAGTCTGTCATTTTGCATCTAGTTCTATATACATATGATATCTATTATCTACTGTAGCATTATGTGGACGGTGTTTGTAGCGGCTGTCGGCAGCAACTAATGCCGCTAGATTAAAAAAAAAAAATACCTGACGTATTATTGTTTTTTTATCTAGCGGCATGAGTTGCGCCAGAGCCGTGAGTTGAGCATTGTCATTACCCGGGTAATGACAAGCATGATGTTTACTCTCGGTCTGTTCCTGTGACCGTGTTTTATTTCCGCTTTACTTGACGTATTTCAATAATCAGAATTTGGATGTTTGTGAATTGTTCACGAATCTTCCACGGCCGAATCACGAATAATCTAAGAATCAGAAATCTCGCACACCTCTAGTGTTTTTTTACTAACCTTTAATTTTGTATAAATGCGAAATCATATTGGAGGTATTGCCTCCTTGACAGCCACCTTCCGCAAACATGTTTTACATGTCAGTTGGCCATCCTCCTCTAAGCCGCGGCCGTCTGTAACCTTTCTGTAGCTGAAAGATTCCCATACCAGCAATTTCGTTTTCTCCAATGGGGGGAAAAAGTTGAGGAGTTTCACCTCTTGCAGCCATTGTGTAGCACAGCTGACTCACGGACACTGAGCAACAACCAGATTTCTCCCTGCATTTTTGGGACATAAAAAATTGCTAATACCGTAGGGACGGTATGACGGAAAATTTTTGCGGTTTTGAAACCGTGACGTTTTCATATATACCTTGAAACCGGTAAAAGTTAAAGTAGTCATCCAAAAATGTACTTAAGTATTAGTTACACAGAATACTCAATTAACTAGTAATATTGTGAGTAACTGCTTACAGTGTTTGATTTTTGTTAAAATCATGGTATACTTTTTTCTCAGCACAACTTCATCGATATGACTGTTATTATTATACTGTTTTAACCTATTATATGACCGTATTAGGCCGAAACGATGACTAGGGCTGCAGCTATCGATTATTTAGGTAATCGATTAAACTATCAATTACTTAGTTCGAATAATCGAGTAATTGGAATCAGAACATTTAATGCGTTGCAGAATAAATTTAAGGATATGTAAAATAATATTTATATTGGCTTGCTGTCAAGTTCAAAAATGGATCCTTAGGTAGACATTGTAAAATTACCCAAAAATAAGGAGAGAAGACACTCAGTTTTCGTTTTCTTGGCCAAGGAGAGCAAAGATAGAGAGACATATAGTGAAATTTTAGATTACACCATAATTGATCTAAAGAAAAACCCTCCTTGGTATTTTTATTTAGGGGTTTGTCCTGACACAAAATGGGTGCCGCCCTGAGGGAGGGGGAAGCAAGCTGGAGACACCCATGTGATTTTGATTGGATATGTGTGAGCATGTAGGTGGAACTAAGTGAGTACACGTATGTGAGCAAAGACTCATGTAAACAATGGTCAAAATGACCCAGACACTTCAGGTATGCAACGCTGCGGCCATGGTATAGCAAGCAATAATCATTTACTGGTTATATTTATCATTTACTGGTTATATCAATTAGAAAAATATTATTATGCAATAGTATTATGCATTTATTAGGTATGTATGAGCACAAGCAGATATTCAATCAATCAAGCAAATGTTCAATCAACCCTCGATAATTAACTCAACACTTGCTAAGATTACTCTTTCATAAGATCATTAAATGCCAATACAAAATAAAATTGTTTTCTTCAGTGTCTCTTCAAACTATGCAGAATTGCACTTTAATTTCAATCCATTTAAAAATAAATTTAAATACCTTAGCTTAGCCTCAAACGATATAAAAAATGAGCATCTAAGTACAGTCAGTCTGCACGGGCATCTAAGTACAATAGAAGAACAGTTGGCTAGCTTGCATTGCAAAAGTCCGCTAGCTTAAATGCTTTAAAATGCAAACTTTTTTTTATGTGTTTTTTTTTTTTTTTTTTTAACAGTGCTCTAGACAATTCATTCAAACACATATGCCCACAAAAAACTGCGAAATATAATTCTAAACTAAAAAACGAATATATAAACAAATATAATAGCGCAAAAAAAAAAAAAAAAAAACATACCTTTTGTTAGATTCAGCCCTGTAAAACGGGTTATGACATATTCACTATTTCCACTAGAGGGCAGTGTATTCCCCCAAATCAATGAAAATAAATAAACGAATCCTCGAAGCAGAAAAGTTTTTTCTCATGGAATTACTCGAGTTAATTGATTAATCGTTGCAGCACTAAATGGGTCTGAAATTTTATTCTTTATGGTCTTAAAAACGTCTTAAATTTGGCTTGTTGGACCCTGCAAAAATATATGTGCTACAACCTCCAAAACTGAAAGCAGCATTATGTACACATTATAATAACCATATTACTTAGGGTTATGACAAAATATCGAAATGGCGCCCAATCCATTTAGACTGCAAGGGTCAAATGAACGTTCATTCGAAACCAGAGTGTTGGCAGCCAGTCTTTCCGATGTCTGGAGCGTTTACAGGTCACTTTTTGTTTATTTTAGGGCATTTGCAGGTTACTTCCTCCTCTGTAACCCAAAATCAACAAGAAGTGACCCATAAATGCCCCAAAATCAACAGGGAGTGACTGAAAAACAACAGCAAATTACCTAAAATGCGCCCAACTTATAACTCATTGCTTCCCATTGAACATTAATCATCCATCTTTCTCTACTCTAGAATAGAAATGTTTCAAGCCAAGACCAGAACCACACCATGCTGTTTTTGTTGCCGGAGTTCCATAAACTTTTAAGAAAAATACAAGGTAAGCTTATTTCAGTGTTGTTAGTGAGAACGCCATTTTCAAGTGAGAGGAATAATCATTTTCTTCTGTCACACTGTATTCATTTTAGGTCTACCTCCAATTGAAGATCATGCTCACCTGGAAGTGTGTGTGGTGTACAATGTTTGTTTGCTCTCCATCGCTCTGTCTCACATGTCTGAGGTTGAACAGCTTCTTACACAAACTATTGAAAGAGGTCAGTGAGAATTCATTGCAAAAAAAAAAAGATGGTACAATGATGCCAGACCAGTGGTTTTAACCTGGATTCAGTCGAACGCCAGGGTTCTGTGAGTTAGTCTGTTGGATTCGGTGACGGAAAAGAAAGAAACAAAACACTATTTTTGTTCGCTGAAGTCTAGGCAGAGTGGCTTTTTAGACCAGGTTTTGTACTAGTTTGCTCGCTAATTACAGGCTTAATCCATGTCTTTTAACTAGGACTTTCAAAATTATCGCGTTAACGGGCGATAATTAATTTTTTAAATTAATCACGTTAAAATATTTGACGCATTAGCGCACATGCCCCGCTCAAACAGATTAAAATGGCAGCACAGTGCAATGTCCACTTGTTACCTGTGTTTTTTGGAGTTTTGTCGCCCTCTGCTGGAGCTTGGGTGCGACTGATTTTATGGGCTTCAGCACCCATGAGCATTGTGTAATTATTGACATCAACAATGGCGCGCTACTAGTTTATTTTTTGATTGAAAATTTTAAAAATTTTATTCAAAGTAAAACATTAAAAAGGGTTTTAATATAAAATTTCTATAACTTGTACTAACATTTATCTTTTAAGAACTACAGCTCTTTCTATCCATGGATCGCTTTAACAGAATGTTGATAATGTTAATGCCATCTTGTTGATTTGTTATAATAAACAAATACAGTACTTATTAGAGGCGTGCGAAATTTCCGATTCTTAGATTATTCGCGATTCGGCCGTGGAATATTCGAGAACGATTCACAAATATCCAAATTCCGATTATTGAATGATACCAGGTAAAGCGGAAGTAAAACACAGTCAGCGCGGTCTTTGGGACGCAATGAGGAACGGACATAGAGTAATTATCATGTTCAACTCATGCCGCTAGATAAAAAAACAATCATACCTGACTGCGGCTGACAGCCGCTACAAACATACGGCTAAAGTAGATATATAAATGTAGAACTAGATGCAAAATGACAGACGACGTCGGTGTTACAACATGTATTATTGAACAGAGATGCGAAATGACAGACTTTCCGGCGTAAGTAAACAGGCGCCATCTTAAAGCAGTAGACTTCTCTAGAAGGCTCTGTTGTAGCGAACCTAATTAACTTTTTATCTAAAATACTCCTAAATCGGCAGAATCTTGTCTTGAATCTATCTTAAAATGATGAAATAGTGTTAAAACTGTTGAGGTGGTTGCAGCTCAACGTTGCATTCGTAGGAAGAATTGACGGAGAATAAGTTGTCTTTTAGCCAAAACTCGGCGTATTTAATTTCCATTGACATGCGGATACATCCTCTCTCATTGTTGTCTTCACAGGCAATCCCACAAATCAAAGTAATCAAAGTCAAACACAAAGAAGTAATAAATGTAGCACTCAAGACAATTAAGTCCCATCCTGCTATCTTGTGGCGAAAAGATAATATGTCAATATTAACAAGCAATAGGAACATTATTTCAACATCAACTGAGGACACATTTATGAATACAAAACATTTCCTCCACCATTTCTCTCAACAGAAACTTTGACAAAAGTAGACAGAAGGGAAATTATGGAATAACGGGAGCAATTTAAACAACTGTAACAGTTGATTCACAACATAAAATGAATTGAGTGTAGTTTAAAGCTGCTGATACAGAATGGGGACTGGAGTTTTTTATTTACTGTTATTTTTGTATATTTGTTTACTGCTATATGTTAACTTGATACTGAAATAGTAGTTTGGTTTAGCCTGAGGGGAGTTTTGAACAATTTTGGAACTAATGTACAAAACATTAAAAAAAAAAAAGAAAAGGAGGGGGGTGCATCAATAATCGTTTTATAATCGAATCGGAGCCTCTGAATCGTTAGGTGCCCAAAGATTCCCAGCTCTAGTACTTATGTACCGTATGTTGAATGTATATCCATCTTGTGTCTTATCTTTCCATTCCTACAATAATTTACAGAAAAATATAGCATATTTTATAGCTGCTTTAAATTGCGATGAATTACGATTAATTAATTTTTAAGCTGTAATTAACTCGATTAAAAATTTTAATCGTTTGACAGCCCTACTTTTAACTCATTCCCTCCCAGCCATTTTACCGGTGCAACCCCCTTCGCTCCCGGCCGTTTTGCTGGATTTTGACTGATTTTGCAAGGCCCACAGAAAATTCTGTTCTATTTCAAAATATACATGGAACCCACCAAAAGAAAGATTAGATTCTCTTTGAGCAGGAAAAAAAGTTTGTTCACATCTTTTTCCATTCTTTAGAAATCAGCATTAGAAAATTGCTTAGTTTGAGCAGTTTTCCAATTTCTGATGAAAAAACAGAGAAATTGAGCTTTTTGTAAATGCATACATTTCAAACGTAAGTTTGACTTTAACACATTCATTTTTTGCTTTAGTTACGTTTTCCGTTTACAAAATAACATAGACAACAAGACAAATAGAACTTTTGATAGCAAAGTAACAATTTATTTACACATAACTAACTGAGAGATGACACTGTTGTGGCCGCGACAGACGGGGTAAACTTTTCCCTTAAGATGGATTCTCTGGTGACCACTGCCTCGTGGCGGAGTTCGCCTGGGGAAATTGTGTTACTGGGGGGGAACTGGTTTGGCCGTGCGCGTTTCCAGCCGAGTCGCGGGACATTGGAGGGTACGGGGGATGCGAGCGGCTGAGCACGAGGGCTTGGGCTTTGCTCAGCGAGCAGCACGGACTCAACGGCATCGTCCGCTGCACTGGTGGTCCCGGTCGTTCTGCTCTGTCGTCCAGCGCCTGGCATCCCGGGCATCCTCCCGGTTGATCTGCTCGGTCGTCCGCCGCCTGGCATTCTGGACGTCCATTCGGTATTCCGCCGGCGCCCCGGCCGTGCAGCCCGGCGGTTCATTCCGTTGAATTGGGTTGAGGGTCTTACCAAATGCGCTACTGCCCTCCAGTGGACAGTTTTATTGCTTTAAAATGGATTTTCAGCAGTGTGCTTTGGAGCTAAGTTGAATCAGAACCTAGAGATGTCTCTTGTGGAAAAAAAAAATGTAAAAGACGTATCAATACGTCTTTGGGACACAGAAACAATTAAAAATAGAACGTATTTATACATTTTTTGGTGCAAATGAGTTAACTGCTAGTCCTCGATCTGATGGGAGGGAGAACTGGTTTGCTCAGTGGAAGGTTGACTCTCACCTGGTATTATGGAATAGAACAGACCTATCGGCAGCATGGTCTCAAATTTTGACCTGTTTATAAAACATGCTGTCAAAATGAGAAGAATTTTAAACGGGAATGTGCTAAATTATTAGCTTGCTAGCTTAGATCTATTGCTTTTAAATTTGAAAAAAATTGCTTTATTACCTAATTCTGAAGGGTTCAGTGAATCCACGTGTTTGGGGTTTGGTACTTTTAGCAGGGTTAAGAACCACTGTGCCAGATAATGGTGATAATGATTTTTAAAATGCACTTTATAGGCAACCCAGACTCCTTATAGTTTTACAGATTACCGGAGTTGAACCAATGGCCGCCTCCCCACCAGAGTTTTGGCGTACTGTTCTAACATCAGTGGAAAACAATGCGATTACTTCCTTTCTTCAGACTCTTCTGTGTGTTCAATGGGCTATCTGGTTGGTTAACAGTGCACTTGAAACCATGGAAGCACTAAAGGTAAAATTCTTCATGAATAACTTGAAAAACGTGAGTGTGCGCCATTTTTTTTTTCATCTTCCTTACAGGAAGAGTTATCCTCTGTATCTTTGGAGATGCAACACATGACGAGTGAAGAAATGCGAATGTCTTCAAACATTCCGCTTTTGGTGATGGAACCAAGAAACCTTCTTGAATTGTTGAAAATTTGCACACTCATCACCCAAGGTTTGACATTTTTAAAATGCAAATGTAACCCAAATTCATCATATTTTTTTACTTATCATTAGTGAAGGTGTAACGTTACATGTATTTGTATTGAACCGTTTCGGTACGTGGTGCTCGGCTCGGAACGGAGGCGTACCGACCAAGTGTCTGACGTAATGTAACCTTTACTTTTTGAGGCTGTGAGTCGATCGGGTTACAGTTTCTTTGTGTAGATTATATTTACTCCCTCTTCTCTACTATAATGAGGACCAACACGGTACGACAGTATAACCCAGAAACGTCAACGCCGCGAGAACGTGGCCGCCGCGAGAACGTAGTGAAACGTGGGTGTTAAAGTCAATCAGCCAATGCACACCAGTCGCAGTGCGGCCGCGTGTTAGACGCGTCCCAGAAGCGGCTCAACACGACGCACGTGAAAAGAACGGCAGTTTATTATTTGACGCGAGACGCGACCCTCCTGTGTCAACACTACTGCCGGTGGCTAAAATCGGGCAGACCGGAAGTCACTCGTGTAAAAATACTGTGGATCCGGTCGATTTTCAAACTAATATGCAATCGTAACCCACTTTTTGAGTCCATCAGATCTCTTGAGTGGTAGATCGGGGCACAGTTGACTTGTCTTTGTTGATTTACTGCTGTCTTCTCTGCTATAATAAAAACCAGCATGGCCCCGTGTTCAATACAAAACCCTCTTACCACAGCAAAACAAGTAGGAACTAATATTCACATAGGAACTAAAATTATACAACATAAAATATACAATATAAATTAATACTACATCACATTTGTAAAATATAAACATATAATAAAATAATAGCCCATTTAAATAAAATGAAATGAGCTAAAACACATGTAATTAAATAATAACAATAACACACAGATCCTGCTTACACAATTAAATTTATTTCTGTGTGGCGCTGTAACTTGAGAAAATCCACCAATAAAGCTTTTGAAAACCGTTCATAAGAAAAAAGATTCATTGAGGCATTTCATTTGTAAAATACATGTTAAAATCATTGTCATTGGGATTGCTTTTCTCTTTGGCACAGGACTTTTTTTTTTTTTCCTTTTAGAAAGAAACCTGACCAATACGCGGGGTCTGAAAGGCAAATTGTTGTTGGATTATCTTTAAATATCCGCTACTTTTTGAGCAGAATTCTAGCTTTGTATAGGCTAATGTTCCTATTGTTGAAAGCACAAAGGTGAGTAATAAACAACTAGCACATTTATATTTTGCATTTTGTTTTCTTACTGTACGGAAAACGAACCGAACCGTGACCTCCAAACCGAGGTACGTACCGAACCGAGATTTTTGTGTACCGTTACACCCCTAATCATTCGAATTAATGAGACGAAATACAAAGAGCCTTTTTTTCCCAAATAGTCTTGGTTGATATGGTCTGAGCAAGTGTTTCTCAATTATTTTCTGCTTATGACATTACTCAGTTAACTAGTTTTTTGTTTATGTGTTTGAACAATTTTTTTCAGAGCATTTATGTAGCAATTAGGCTAGCGAACTCTTGCTATGCAAGTTAGCCAATTGTTCTTTTGCTGTACTTCGATCCTCATTTATTATTTTTTTTTATACCCTTTGAAGCGAAGCTCAGGTATTTTAATTTATTGCTCTTGTGAAATGAAAGTGCAATTCTGCATCGTTCAAAAGACACTCTGGAATTTTATTTCGCATTTAATGCTTTTTTGAAAGTGCAATCTTAGCAAGCCTTTGTTTTCTCCTAAATTTTTTTCTGCAACACATTATATGTTCCTAATTCGATTAATCGAGCTAAGTGATTGATAGATTAATCGATTACTTAAATAATCGATAGCTGCAGCCCCAGTGATAATAAATCACGTGACCAATAACATCATGAAATGTTTCTCTAGGTACTGATGATGTACCGTAACTTTCGGACTACAAGCTACTACATTTTTCCCCTCATTTTGAATCCTGCGGCTTATTTGTTGATACATTTGGGTTAATAGGAAACACTTTATTTGACAGTAGCGTCATTAGACTGTCATAAGACCGTCATAATTATGACATGACACTATCATGGGCATTACTGAATGCTTATGACAGATGCCATTAAGTGTCACCCGGAAAATTATGTCACTAACTCCATTTATATCCAGCTCGGATCTTTTACATCCATTCAAAAGTGAGATAATTTGCCACATGACACTAAATAACATCTTTTATAAACATTCTTTAATGCTGATAAGTGTCATATCATAATTATGATTTTCTTATGATAGTGTTATGTTGCCACTGTCAAGTAAAGTGTGACCAAATACCATAGCTAGCAATTAATGAAACATCTGGAACAGTACCTGGGGACATAATTAGCGCAGAACATGAATTTTTAATTGTTATTTTTTAAAAATCTGTAACGCTGCAATGCATGCTGGACGACAACAGGGTTGACAGGGCGTGGCAGCAGAGGTTGACTGTCTCCCTCAGGGGAGCAGTGATGGCCAAATGAAGCTTCTTGAAGCAATAAAGCATGGTGATTCATTTGGTCTTAGTAATGCCGCTGTTAAATAAAGTTTTACTGGTTAATAGGGGTGTAACGGTACACAAAAATCTCGGTTCGGTATGTACCTCTGTTTTGAGGTCACGGTTCGACTCATTTTCGGCACAGTAAAAAAACAAAATGCAAAACATAAATGTGCTAGTTGTTTATTACACACTTTTGTGCTTTCAACAATAGGAACATTAGCCTGTACAAAGCTAGAATTCTACTCAAATAGTAGCGGGTATTTAAAGATAATCCAACAACAATTTGCCTTTCAGACTCCGCGTATTGGTCCGCTTTCTTTCTGAAAGAAAGAAGAAAAAAGAAGTCCTGTGCTAAAGAGAAAAGCAATCCCAATGACAAAGATTTTAACATGTATTTTACAAATGATATGCCTCAATGAAACATTTTTTATCTAATGAACGGTTTTCAAAAGCTTTATTGGTGGATTTTCTCAAGTTAAAGCGCCACACAGAAATTAATAACTTTAATTGTGTAAGCAGAATGTGTGTATTATTCTTATTATTTAATTACAGGTGTTTTAGCTCATTTCTATTTATTTTATTTAAATAGGCTATTATTTATTTTTTATGTGTTTATATTTTACAAATGTGATGTAGTATTCATTTATGTTGTATGACTTTAGTTCCTATGTAAATATTAGTTCCTACTTGTTTTGTTGTGGTAGGAGGGCTTTGTATTTAACACGGGACCGTGTTGGTTATTATTATAGCAGAGAAGACCGCCGTAAATCAACAAAGACGAGTCAACTGTGCCCTGATCTACCACTGAAGAGATCTGATGGACTCAAAAAGTAGGTTACAATTGCATATTAGTTTGAAAATCGACCGGATCCACCGTATTATTACACGAGTGACTTCCGGCCCGACCCTAGCTAGTGATATTGACGCAGGAGGGCCGCCTCTCGTGTCAAATAATAAACTGCCGTTCTTTTCGCGTGCATTGCGTTGAGCCTCTTCTGGGATGCATCTAACACGCGGCCGCACTGCGACTGGTGTGCATTGGCTGATTGACTTTAACGCCCGCGTTTCACTGTGTTCTCGCGGCGGCCACGTTGTCGCGTCAGCGACGTTTCTGGACTGTCCTACCGTGTTGGTTGTCATTATAATAGAGAAGACGGAGAAAATATAATCTACGCAAAGAAACTGTAACCCGATCGACACACAGCCTCGAAAAGTAAGGGTTATGTTATGTCAGAAACTCGTTCGGTACGCGTCCGTTCTGAACCGACTACCACGTACCGAAACGGTTCAATACTATTACATGAACCGTTACACCCTTACTGGTTAATATCTTTTGGTGTAAATATCCAATAATACAGCGAGGACAGCTGCGGCTTATAGTCCAGTGCGTTTTATCTATGAACAAATGCCGTTTTCGTGTCAAATTTGGGGGGGGGGGGGGGGGGGGGGGGTTATAGTGAGGTGCGCCTTATAGTCCGAAAATTATGGTAAGTACATTTAGGTTTTTACTTTTTGAAATTTTCTCATGGCATGAATTCTGTCTTCCAGAATTTTGTACAAATTTATTGAGGTACAAAACAACAAAAACAGTATCCACAATATTACATTTTTGGTCAAAGTCCAGCATGTACCGTGATTTCTGGACTATAAGGCGCACCTGACTATAAGCTGCCAGCCACCAAATTTGACATGAAAACGGCATTTGTTCATAGATAAGCCACACTGGACTATAAGCCGCAGTTGTCCTCATTGTATTATGGGATATTTACACCAAAAGATATTAATTGGTAACACTTCATTTGACAATGGCACCATAAGACTGTCATGAGACTAAATGAAGCACCATTAAGCTTTGAACCAATTGGCTGCAAAGCCTTATTGTCACTAAAAGCGCCATTGGCCATTGTTGCTTCCTTGCGGTAGACAGTCAACCGCTGCTGCCACCTGCTCTCAACACTGTTGTCATCCAACATTCCTCCTAGCATGCATGGCGGCGCTACAGATGTAAATAACAGTCATGTTCTGTGCTAATTATTTCTTCAGTTACTGTTCCAGTTGTTTCTTTAATTGCTAGTTATAGTATTTGGTAACATTTTCTTGGATAGTGGTGCCATAATACTGTCATAAGACAGTCATAATTATTACATGACACTGTCATAAGCATTAATGAATGCTTATAATAGATGTCGGTTAGTGTCATCCAGCAAATTATCTCACTTTTGAATGGACGTAAAAGATCTGAGCTGGACATAAGTGGATTTAGTGACATGATATGCCACATGACACATATTGGCATTTGTTATAAGCATTCAGTAATGCCCATGATAGTGTCATGTCATAATTATGATGTTCTTATGACAGTCTTATGATGGCGCTGTTAAATAAAGTGTTACCTATTAACCCAAATAAATCAACAAATAAGCCGCACTGGACTATAAGCCGCAGGATTCAAAATGAGGGAAAAAAGTAGTGGCTTATTGTCTGAAAATTAGGGGTACCTAAGAAACAAACTCATCAATTCGCATCATTGTGAAAACATACATTAGGGGACTCTTTTGCAAAACTTTTTTTCCTCACCGCTTGTATTTAATTTTAAATTCAACAGTTACAGAAAAGCACTTAAAGTTGTGTGGGTTTAGTTAGTGAGTCATAATGCTAGTGTTGATCATTGTGACCTTTGTCCTTTAAGCTGCTCTTTTTCTTGGCTGCATGAAGGTGCAGAGATGCTGAAGGAAGGTCGAAGCGCAGAAGCACTAACTGTTCTGCAGCCTGCTTCTTCTCTGCCTGCTCCCAGATCTCTTGTGGCATACACGCACTTGCTGACAGGATCCTGCCTAGCACACACGGTAACCTGCTTTGTGCAAATGTACTGTACACTTATGAATCATGAGTGTGCTGAGTAGGGGTGTGCCATCTTAGGCACCCCACGATTCGATTCGATTACGATTCAGGGTGCTACGATTCAATTCCTGAACGATAATCACGGTATTGACGATGATCGCGATTATCGCGATTGTCGATGCATCGTACATTACTAATTAATACTGTAGCCAAACAAATTTATGTCCATTATTTATTTAAAATATCCTAATGAGTCAACAGGAATGATGGAAACATACAACAAAAAGCTGCCTTTAAGCTGCTTTTTTTATTTATTTATTTTTACAAGAAAGTGCAAAAACATTAACCATTTTAAAGGGAGTACTTATTTCTCTCAACAATCCAATAAAATTTACACAGGTGGAATGAATTCCACATTTTCTGGATCAAAGTGTCTTTAGAAAAAAAGACTTCTTTTAACCAATATACTTTTTTTCACAGATTTCTGTGTACTATTTTGCATGTTTGTAGTGTTACCGCTGTACTTAATCATGGTTTTACATTTTCTGCATATGAAATACACGTTAGCTAATTAGCTTAGCGCTTGCCGCTAACTATTAACATCTCAAAAACAACAACAATAAAAGGCTAAACAGTACAGGAGGGTTCGTGTACTCACCTCTTATAGATGCACATGGGTCTTAGCAACACACTCAGGACATTTTTTTAACTGTAATGCCTTAAAACTACTGCTGCACATCCAGGGGTGAAAGTGGCTAGAATTTCTTGCCGGAACTTACTGACATGAAGGTTGCCACAGAGCCAGAAATTGTATTGATTTATTTATTATTTTCTTTCATTTTTGTTTTTTTTTTTTGTGTGTGTGTGTGTGGGGGGGGGGGGGGGGGGTCAAACCTCTTAAACTACCGAAATGCAAAGAAAACTGTTTTAGCACAGTTATTTCTACAACACATACAAAAACGGATATGAATTCAAAATTGTATTTTTTCAATGATTTGCAAAATAAGTTAACAAAAACCGACTTTAGTAACCAACTGAAAATTCTATCGATTAATCGAGTAATCGGATAAAACATTTTAAGGTAAAGAGCAGTTATAAATATACATGAGAAAAAAAGACATTTAATCCAATATTGAACCATTTTCAGTCAATCAATGTCTTCATTTTCGATGTACATTGTTGAAAACAGCCAACAATTGCATCTTAGATGTGACTAGAAAAAAAAATTCACTGCTTTCACTCCAAAAACTTCTAGATCTTATTTAAAAAAACATATTTCTTACCTAAAAATGTAATTACGC
Organism: Corythoichthys intestinalis; assembly: GCF_030265065.1. Classification (NCBI taxonomy): domain Eukaryota; kingdom Metazoa; phylum Chordata; class Actinopteri; order Syngnathiformes; family Syngnathidae; genus Corythoichthys; species Corythoichthys intestinalis. The sequence continues at coordinate 54,464,780 of NC_080397.1, read as the reverse complement.
TTGATAACACTCATCACTTGGAAGCAATGTGTTTCCCCCCCGTGTTTCAATTGAATTTCCATTTGTGTCAAGCTATTTTTAAGTTTTAGTTAAGTTTTAAGTTAGTCTCATCTGTAAATCCTGATAGGATTTTGAGTTTTGCAGTGTTCAAAATAAATGTATGATACCTGCTGTATTGGAGCACATTTATTCAGTAATGACTACTGAGCTAAAACTGACAGTTAGCTTTATTATGTTTTAATTTTACACCCTCATCACTCTACAGCGCTGTTTTTACAGATTAAATAAAGCCTGTATGTAAGACACGTTAGCCACGCATCGACAGTGGTCATAATCAATAGAAACCTAGCCCGCCGAAGGGCTAACGTTACGTGAGGGAGTGAAAGTAACGTTATATTTATTTGCAATGCTGCTGCTTAAAGATGGCGGCTGTTTACTAACGCTGCCCAGACGCGGCCGAGTCTGTCATGTCGCATCTAGTCTTAAGTGCATGAGATATCTATGAGACGCATCGGACACTACCTGCTACCAAACTAGCATCATGTGGGTGTAGTTTTTAGCAACGTCGGCGTAGTTTGTAGCAGCTGTCGGCTGTGGTAAGTTTTTTTTATTGCTTCTTCCTCTACGCACGGTAAGTCAGCCCGTTGTCCCGCATTAAAAGTAGTCCGGGCAATACGTGATGCTTAGAGCTGGCAAAATTAAACGATTCCTTGAGGTGAATAAAATTACTCGAGTCTGTTTTTAAGCTCGAGTTGCTCGAGTATTCGTTTCAGCTCTAATAAAGATATAAGTAACATACTGTACATTCAGAAAAATAAGTACAAATGACTTATATTATGCAGAGTGAAATGGACTACATTTTGAAGATCGCGCAAGCATTGACTTTTTTAAATCATAAGGAAATTTATAAGTAGCCTGACATAAATGAACAAATATAAGTGCACATTGACAGCTTAGATGTTCTGAACCTCCCCATCAGAGCAAATAAAACTAAATATGATAAATAAGCCTCCTCAACTCTTTCGTTGCTCTTAAAGATTTGATCCATTTTATGTGGCATTGCCCTTTTTTGTCCCATCAATTCAACAAGTTTTTTTTTGCTGTTCCAGAAAACATGCACATTTTAACCAATCAGAGCTTACCATCTCTGCTGATCACATGTCAGTATGTCAGCCAATTGAACGGATAAATGAGTCCAGCCGTTTTGCTTTGCTGCGTGTATTCGCACATTGACGTGACTCATCATCGTCAGACTCAGATAACTGCAGCAGCCTCCATGCCATCTGTGGAATAAAATCAATAATAAATATTGGTGGAAACGGATTACGCTACACAAGCACTTTATTATGCTTTTTGTTAACACTTGTGTATAGAGCTGAAACGAATACTCGAGCAACTCAAGTAACTCGAGTTTAAAAACTGATCCGAGTAATTTTATTCACCTCGAGTAATCGTTTATTTTGACAGCTCTAAGCATCACGTTTTGCTCGGACTACTTTTAATGCGGGACAATGCGCTGAAGTCACGTGCGGAGAGGAAGAAGGGGGGGAAAAAAAACAAAAAAAACTTACTGCAGTCAACAGCCGCTACAAACGATGCCGACGTTACTAAATACTAGCCCGCACGATGCTACGTTGGTTGCAGGTAGCGTCTGATGCGTCCCATAGAGATCGCATGTATGTTGAACTAGATGAGAAATGACAGACTCGGCCGCATCTGGGCAGCGTTAGTAAACAGCCGCCATCTTAAAGCAGTAGAGCGCTAAGTGCTAATAAATAAGATTAACGCTACTGTCACTACTAGCTCACGTAACGTTAGCCCTGCGGAGGGCTAGGTTTCTATTAATTATGACCACTGTCGATGCGTGGCTAACGTGTCTTACATACAGGCTTTAACATAACATAGCATTGTGGAGTGATGAGGGTGTAAAATAAAAACATAATAAAGCTAACTGTTAGTTTTAGCTCAGTAGTCATTACTGAATAAATGTGCTCCAATACAGCAGGTATCATACATTTATTTTGAACACTGCAAAAACTCAAAATCCTATCAGGACTTAGTTTAGACTAACTTAAAACTTAACTAGAACTTAAAAATGGCTTGACACAAATAGAAATTCAATTGAAACACGTGGGAAAAAATTTTAAGTGATGTGTGTTATCAAGCGTAACGGCATTTTTAGGTAAGATATATATAATTTTTTTTTTCAATAAGATCTAAAAGTTTTTTGAGTGAAAGCAGTGAATTAGTCTTTTTTTATTTTAGTTACATCTCAGATGCAATTGTTGGCTGTTTTCAACAATATACATCGAAAATAAAGACATTGATTGACTGAAAATGGTTCAAGATTAGATGAAATGTCTTGTTTTCTCATGTATATTTATAATTGCTCTTCACCTAAAAATATATTTGTTTTATCCGATTACTCGATTAATCGATAGAATTTTCAGTCGATTACTCGATTACTAAAATATTCGATAGCTGCAGCCCTACTTGTGTATGTAAATCTGATGTTGGTAGATTGTTTTCTTCTTGGAGCTGAAATGCATGTGTGGCAACTTAGCATTTTTTTTCTTTTAACATAGCGTTTTGACAGTTGCCGTCATATTGTTTTAATCAAAGCACCGTGTACCAGAACAGCATTCCAGCCCTGAATCTTATACCGGAACTGCGTTCTGACCCTGAAACTTATACCGGAACTGCGTTCTGACCCTGAAACTTATACCGGAACTCCGTTCCTGACCGTTCTGGCCCACTTTCACCCCTGTGCACATCTGAAAGACAAGGAGCAACGAACTATCTCTCTTCCCCTCTTGCTCTAAAAAATAACTTATGCAGGGTTGCGCTTCTGTACCTGCCTGTCAATTTATTTTCCAGTCTTTTACAAAAGGAGTAAATCTCTCTCTCAGTAACCGGCAGCATCCATCATAACGTGCGTGCGCCCGTTACAATGCCCGGGCGGTAGACCTGTCTTGAATTTCGGTCTGCTACGAGAGGCTGCCATAAAGTTATGAGGGAAAATAATCGTTTTAGAACCTTTATGAATCGTAATCGAATCGCGATGCATGTAATAATCGACTTTTTGGAACTCCTCTCGTGCTGAGTGTGTGAATGTTTTCTTTTATGAATAGGGCCGTCCTCAGATGGCACTGCTGTGTTTCAGGAAAGCGGTGGAGACTGATTTCCAATGCGTATGTGCTCAATATCAGAGTGTACTAATCTTCAGGAGCCTGGGCAACACGCATGCAGAGATAGAAATGCTTCGTTTGTTGCACTCGGTGGGTTAAGCACGATACAGGTAGTCCCCGAGTTATGACGTACTTGACGCAGTTTCAACTAGTCTAGTCTACAATTTTGTCCCCAGTTTTTTGTTTTGTTTTGTTTTTTGTTTTAGTTGCATAAATGGTACCTTATTGCAGTGTTTTTCAGCCGGTTTGCCGTAAAAGATCGTCAGGTGTGCCGCGAGAAATAATCCAATATCACATTTTTATTAGGGCTATCAAACGGATAAAATTTTTAATCGAGTTAATCACAGTTTATAAATTAATTAATCATAGTTAATCGCAATTCAAACCATCTATAAAATATGTCATATTTTTCTATAAATTGTTGGAATGGAAAGATAAGACACAAGACGGATATATACATTCAACATACTGTACATAAGTACTGTATTTGTTTATTATAACAATAAATCAACAAGATGGCATTAACATTATTAACATTCTGTTAAGGCGATCCATGGATAGAAAGACTTGTAGTTCTTAAATGTTAGTACAGTTATAGAAATTTTATATTAAAATCCCTCTTAATGTTTTTGTTTTAATAAAGTTTATAAAATTTTCAATCAAAAAATAAACTAGTAGCTCCCCATTGTTGATGTCAATAATAATTATGGTGCTGAAGCCTGAAACCCATAAAATCAGTCTCACCCAAGCGCCAGCAGAGGGCGGAAAAACACCAAAAAACAAGTAACAAGTTGAAATGACACTGCTGTCATTTTAATCTGTTTGAGCGGGACATTTGCGTTAAATGCGTAAAATATTTTAACGTGATTAATTTAAAGAAATTAATTAACGCCCGTTAACGCGATAATTTTGACAGCCCTAATTTTTGTTTTATTTTTTTATGTCATCGGGCGATGTTGCAGTAGGAAGGAAGGAGAAGGTAGAAAGTTACGGTCGTGTGCAGATGAGCGAGGTATTGCTCTTGTCGTGTTCAATAACTGCTCGGATTTCCATCAGCTACCTTGCTGTCCGTGAAAATGTGGACCCTAGCACGTCTACTGTACATCATTTGATTAGACTTGTCAGGAGTCAATATACACGAAAGTGTCCTTTACATTTTATCCATATGTGACGACAGTCGCCTTTGTGAAAAGACGGAGAAACAGGAAACTTTTTTGAGAAAAGCTACAAAGGTAAAAGAGAAAGCCCCCAAAGCCAGTTACCTTGTTGCTGGACTTGTTGCTAAATCCAAAGTCCCACACTGTGGCAGAGACCTTAATACTACCTGCCTGCAAAGCTATTGTCAGCGAGCTGCTCGGCCCTGATGTGGTTAAAGACATTGCTAACGTCCCCCTGTCTAATAATTCTGAGCTTTTCAAGCCTAACTGCTATAAATAAAATAGAAACGGGGACTGAGAGCTGTTGATGAAGATTCCTGCCAGGATATCAGCTTTGGGTTCATCTAAACAGGCTCAAGTTTCACACTGAGTAAGTATAAATATTGAGGAACTACGGTATTTTATAAATAAATATACTGTACAGAAAGGAACATTTTTGGTTTGTGGTGTGCCGCGAGATTTTTTTCAATGTAGAAACATGAAAAGGTTGAAAAATACTGCCTTATTGTACCTCACAGTATCGTATTTTTTACTTTATTAATATGATGTGTTTTGGCCTCACTAAATGTGAAGTTGTTCAGTTTGACAGACAGCAAACAAGGCAGTTGTTTTTTGGAGCTTTTTTTTCCCTTTACGTTTGACAATTTGTAAAGCTGTAACACACATATGTGCACTTATGTTCAAAACGACACGCATTTTAACAATAAAACACTTGACACAAAACGACTGGTGTTCAAACATCCATCTACTCTGGTCAATATTTAAATTTAGTGGATTAAATTAGTCTAATTTGCCTAACAAAAGTCCGCTAGCTTAAATGCTACGAATGCTCATGGAAAATCGCTCACACGTAACTACACAAACTGTAGCTCTAAACTTAATTCCAAATGCATACACAAACATATATTAGCTGAAACAACTTACAGCCTGATGTGGGCCAAGCCAGAGCGCAGCTATCCTTTATCCATGTCAGACTTCCAGTCCAGTCGGACCCAACGCTGCCATCAGAGGCCAGTGTGTCCTGCATCATTAAACAAAATACAATACTTTTAAACTTTTTGGATAGTTATTATGAGATATATGGATACTTAAAGGGTGAATTTCGACTAATGCGGAAATTCGGTTTACGTCGCTAGCGTCGGAACGGAACTCATTCGAAACCCGGGGACTACCTGTATACTGTACAACTGCTGTGGGTGGTGTTCCATGCTTATGAAACATGAAAATGCTGTAATTCTTCTACCACAGACGCTGATGTTACCCTCCACCAACGAACCTGTGACAATCAGCGATCAGCTCCTCCCTCTCTCTGTACTTCTCCAAAGTCAAGCCCTGCAAAGCCTGCTCTCTGTACCTGCTGCCCTCAGTGTACTTCACAGTTTGGCCCAGAAATGCGTTCTGCTTTCCAGGTGAATCTGCTTAACTGTCATTCAACACAGTTTCGGTAAATGTGTGTTGATGGGACCTTTAAAGTGCCTGTGACAGCATTAAAAATCTTTAAAAAGCAATATTATGTGAATTACAATCATATTTTGAGACGATTCAACTATATACAACAATTTGGCAAAGCGCAGATGACGAGAAATAAGACTTAATCTGCTGTTTAGACACGCCTGTCTTTACGGCGCTCTAGCGTCCCTAGCTGGATGATGACATCGGCAGGGTCATGATTTCATCTGATTTATAATTCAGCCCATTGAGTGGCAAGATTCAGAACGAGGAAAATACGACAGACAGGAGCAAAATGTAATAATTGTTTGTATCTCTCCAATATTTTTACAGGATATTCTTTTTATCTAAGTATTTTTCCCCCAAATGGAAAATAAATTGTATGGTAATGACAAATAAGTCTTGTGCTAAAAAGAATATGTAATATTAAAAATGGATTTATTCAGTACGACAGGGCTAAATTACTGCATAATCGACAAAACTGCCAACTTCTCCCTCTCCCGAACTGTATTTTATGCCACCGGAGTTAGTCCGGCTTTTGTCATTTCCTTGCTTCGGGGACTGAGGAAAGAGCTTCGTTCTGCTGCAGCCACGACGGGCTGGCAGTGCTCGTCGCCAGGAATGAACGCTGAAAATAGCCCATTTTCGGTGAACAAACTGGCCAACATCTGAGCGGGGTCTGCTCGTGGCCAAGCCGAGGAAAGCGGAAAGCGCATTCATGGCGGGCACGCAAATAGGACCAAGCGGGCTGAATCGGCCACCCAAACCGGCCGACGTCGGAGCGGGGGTCTGCTCGTGGCCAAGCCGAGGAAAGCGCATTCTCGGCGGGCATGCCTTTATCGACCGGCGGCCATGGTGTGCGACAAGCCGCCGGTTGTCGGCTGTGTGTTGTCGGTGGACAAGGGAGTATTCTCACCCACAAAATGTAAGCCACCTCCTTATTAAAACGTTTGCCATGATCATAGTATTTGACATTACATAAAACACGTAGCTTACTCACCTCACAATGATCCCACAGTTGTCGGATTTGTTTTTTCCATTATTCACGGTGAACGGGAACTTTTTGAAACCCAAAAAGCCTCACACGCCTCTCCTTGGTGCAGCAACAAAAACCTGCAGCGCATTGGGCTGGCGTGATGCGAAAAATAAACGAAATAATCCGCAAAATCAGCTGAATCCGCAGTTGTTCTGCATACTGTAGTATTGGCTGTATACTGAAAATGATTATACCGCTGACGTCACAGTCACATTCTTTGTCAATCCAAGAAGTCACTCATTTTCATGGCGCCGGATTCAAAAAAATTGAAAAAATACTGTATATCGATCACTTCCACACACATCCAAGCGGTCCATTTTATTCAGGAGCATAAAATACCGCGTGAAATGTGAACTAAAAATGCTTTTTGCTGTCGTAGGCACTTTAAAATGGGATATTTTGGAATCATTTTGATTGTATGTTTCTCTTGGCTTTACCACTTCCATTACGTTTTCATCACATTCAAATTGATATATTCTGTGATTCTGTGTGCCCATTTCTCTGATTCTTTAGGGTGTCTGAAGGTGTGGAACATTATCTGGACCTGTTGGCTGCTATTCATTATGACGATAACGGAGTAAGAGGAAACAATTTTCACTGCAACACTATAAATATGGGGTTGAGTCTTCTGTTAGAGCAGATATTATCATTGCGGCTAAGCCCTTTTATGCAGGGTTTCTGCAAAGTTTTCAAAAGTTTTACAAAGTGATAGATCAAGATTGCTAAATTTAAAGCCATTAACCTAGCTGCAGTCCCTGACAAAAGTCTTGTCGCTTATCCATTTTGTTGAAACAATTGCTAATAACCTTACTTTTAATTATTCAATTGGTTTCAGAAATGGTTCATATGAAAGCTAAGACCCTCCCAAATGATGTTGAATATACAAAAATATATTTGTTCCACTGAAAAAAGATTTATCATTTAATGAAGACATAAAGGTCAAATTTTGGCGAGATAACATTTTTGTCGCCTACAGAAAGTAGTGTGAAAATTGAACAAAAATATACTTCAAATACAAAAATAAGTTACATAACATAAGGGAATTAAGCAGTGTTGTTAATCTTACTGAAAAAAAGTAATTAATTATAGTTACAAATTACTTCTCCCAAAAAGTAATTGCGTTAGTAACTCAATTACCTGAATGTAAGAGTAATTAGTTACTTGGCAAAGTAATTGGTGATAATTACTTTTTTTTTTTTTTCCCTCAAAAAAAAAAAAAAAAAAACATTGGCCACACTATGTGAAGTTTTTTGTGAGGTTTTTGGTACAATTGGCCCGAGCCCAATTCTTTACCCTAATTTACCCTTTACCCTGAATCAACTGTTAAAAGTTGTTAAAATTGCTTCCATTATTGCATTAGTTCCCTTCTCTCTACTTTCGACATATGAAAGTTTTAAAACTGTTTCATCATTTAAAGATAGATTCAAGTCAAGATTTTGCCGATTTAGTAGGAAGGTTCTCGACAACAGAGCCGTCCTAAAAAGCCTACTGCTTTAAGATGGCGGCTGTCTACTAACGCATTTAGTGCCATGTCTGTCATTTTGCATCTAGTTATATCTATATACAGTACATGTGATATCTACCATGTCTACCATATCTACCATAACATGCGGACGTAGTTTGTCGGCTATCAGCTACAACATGAATTATTGGAGCTACCTAGCATTGCGTTTGCTCGGCGTCACAACTTTCTTGCCTCCTCCTCGCTCCTGCTCTGCTCTGTCGTCTCGGTGAGTCCGTCTCCCTCAGACTTTTCGACCAATATAGTAACGCATAGTAACGCATGCCTTTCCGTCCTCAGTAACGGTAACGGCGTTGCCAAGATGAGAAAAGTAATTAATTAGATTACCCACTACTGAAAAAAATAACGCCGTTAGTAATGCCGTTATATTGTAACGCCGTTATTAACAACACTGGAATTAAGTAGTGGTGCTGTGAGATTCAAATTAACATTTTGTATGACTTCCATGGGCTTGAAGGACTGCATCCATGCGGTTTGGCAAGGATTCATACAATTTATTGATGACGTCATCAGGAACATCAAAGAAAGCAGTCTTGCATGCCTCCCAGAGTTCATCAATATTCTTGGGTATCGTTTTCCATCCTTCCCCTTTCATCCTAGTAGTTTCCACAGTCACCGCAAATATTGCAGGAGACCTACTGGTGCCCGCATGGATCCAAGATTCACTCATAAAACAGTGAAGTTTGGTGGTGGCAAAATCATGGTCTGGGGTTATATCCAGTATGGGGGTGTGCGAGAGGTCTGCAGGGTGGAAGGCAACATAAATAGTCTGAAATATCAACAAATCATAGCTGCCTCTTACATTCCTAACCATAAAAAGGGACAAATTCTGCAGCAGGATGGTGCTCCATCGCATACTTCAATCTCTACCTCAAAGTTCCTCAAAGCAAAGAAGATCAAGATCCTCCAGGACTGGCCAGCCGACTCACCAGACATGAACATCATTGAGCATGTCTGGGGTAGGATGAAAGAGGAAGCATGGAAGACGAAACCCAAGAATGTTGATGAACTCTGGGAGGCATGCAAGACTTCATCAATAAATTGTACGAATCCTTGCCGAACCGCATGGATGCAGTCCTTCAAGCCCATGGAAGTCATACAAAATTTGGATCTCTCAGCATCCCTACTTAATTCGCTTATATTATGTAACATTTTTGTATTTTAAGTACATTTTTTGCTCAATTTTCACACTACTTTCTGTAGGCGACAAAACTTTTGTCTTGCCAAAATTTGACCTTCATGTCTTTATTAAATGATAAATCTTTTTTCAGTGAAACATTTTTGTACACTCAACATCATTTGGGAGGATCTTAGCTTTCATATGAACCATTTCTGAAACCAATTGAATAATTAAAAGTAAGGTTATTAGCAATTGTTTCAACAAAATGGATAAGCGACAAGACTTTTGTCAGGGACTGCAGCTAGGTTAATGGCTTTAAATTTAGCGATCTTGATCTATCACTTTGTAAAACTTTTAAAAACTTTGCAGAAACCCTGCATAAAAGGGCTTAGCCGCAATGATCATATCTGCTCCAACAGAAGACTCAACCCCATATTTATAGCTTTCATATGAGCCATTTCTGAAACCAATTGAATAATTAAAAGTCAGGTTATTAGCAATTGCTTCTACAAAATGGATAAGCGGCAAGACTTTTGTCAGGGACTGTATATTGACAGACGTTAGGCTGCTATAGACCCTACTCACCTACGTCACAAAATGACGTGTCGCTGTATCCGGCCGCCATATTGTCCATCATTTTTTAGCCCTATTCTCAATGGTTTCAATTAGTCGTGCAATTTATAGAGCAATTCATGGAAGCTCCGGTGTTATCTGACGCTGTAAACTCATTGGATGCGTTGCATAAAAGGCGTTATGTGGAAAAGCTTCAGTTTATCCATTCGCCAGATCCATATTTGATCCCTAAATCGATGTTTTTCGACCCGCTGTCTCCGCCGTCTCTGCCTGACATTGCTACCCTGATATTTACAACTATCTTGTCCACACAAAATCAGCCTATTCTCACGAAAGTTTGAAAAACTTTAAGAGCTTGGAGGCTTATAAATACTTTGTTGCTGGTTGGGGGAAACAGGTCCTCGTCCACGAAAATTCGGCAGGAATCTATCTTGTGCTCGGGAAGGTGAGTTACGAAATTTTCAATTCAAAATCTTTTGTTCTTGCTAACATCCACTCTCAAGTCTAATGTATTTCATGTCATTTGTCAATGGAGCTAGGGCTTTTAATGTTTATATGGTTTAGCGATAACACTCTCACTACATACATATATAATATGTAATAAATATGAAGTGCGATAGCACTACTCCAGATTGTCCCTAGTTGAATTTATTTTTTGGCTTTTGACCTCAATAGTGAAATTGTAAATTAATTGTATGACAACTGTCTTATTATCCCCTTATAATTATATATTTTCAGGTAGTTCATTCACAACGTCCGAGTGTATGTTGTCGGCGATTAGCCTACAAATGATCTTAATTGTGGTTGTCAGCCCAAAACCCTCTAAATATATATTAAATGCATCTTACCAGATATAAAATGACTACTACATAATCTGTGGTAATTGTTTGGAGCCCAGTTTTCTCGTCGAATTGCAGCAGCCCATCTCGGTCTCCTCTCCGGGTCTCTCGGAATCCGGTAGAACTTCAAGTCTCTCCGTCTATCTTCTCTGTTATTGCAACCGACCGCCACACACGCCTTCACCATTTTGATTATTAATGTTAACGAGCAGAAAAACACGCCATAATAGGAGGAATTTACGTAGCGGTAATGCATCAACAGTGACGAGTTGACGGACAATATGGCGCGGGGGCGTGGTTTTGACGTCATGTGAGTAGGGTCTATAGGTGTGCAAACACCCCAGTAATGGCGGCCAACCACTAGATTGAGACGTACACAAATCTCGGATTAGTCAGTAGAGTAGACAGGCATATTAATGTGTCAAGAGGCACAGGCCAAATCGCGGTCCTTAACAATGTCGTAGCAAATGTGCTACGGACCGGTCCCCAGCCCGATGGTTGAGGATCACTGCTATATAGCACAATTTATGTGGTGTGTTTTTTCATTCACAAAGTAAAATGAATGTAAAATATCTGGTGAACGCCTGTGAATCTATAAATGTTTTGTGCCTAGTGTGGTTCATTGTCAAACCTCCAGCTCTCTCCCTGTGTCTCAGGTATGTTCCCAGGACTCTCACCTCCCCCGTTTACCTGAACTTCACCTGGAGGCTGGCACGTCCTTGCTCATGGCCGAGCGGCCTGTTGACTGCATAACCTTGTGTGACGAAGTCATCACCACGACGGCAGAGCTGCTGCCAGAGCATGTGGTGCTGGAAGAGCCAGGGGAAGAAGTTGAGGCACAAACTAAATCCACTGAGGGCGAACAGGATCATGCGGCGATACTGTTTTGGACTAGCGCGGCGCACCTCCTTCAGGGTCACTGCTACTGTCACCTGCAGAACTGGAAGCAAGCTGTGGTTCACTACACTGAGTATGTAAGGATAGGCTTACTGCATCTCTTTATTTGATCTACCTGAGATTTTATTGTGCTTTATAGATGTATCAACCTGCTAGTGAAGGTGCAATTCAAAGAGAAAGGCAAGTATTTTCCAGCTAGAGCTTCACACAAAAATGTCTTTGGAGTGGAAACGGCTTCATGTACAGGATACTTACAGGTGGCCAACCTCAAGTCCCCACTTCAGACATGGTTAATGAGAAAAGGAAAGATCTTCAGATCCTACAGCGAATGAAGGGGCTCTCATTTGCCGGGAGGGGCATCGCTTTCGCCCAGATGGACCATCTTCGACAGTCACTGAGAGACCTTCAGCTAAGCTTGCAGGCTTATCCAGGTGTGAAAAGCTTGATTTGGTCAATAGCACATAATTATTAATTGCACAAGGAAGATTTGTACTGATTCTGGTCCCTGGGACATTTGGGATTAACACCACAACTTTACACTGTAAATTGGATCTTTCCCTGTGTAGAGTGTGTGGGTGCAGGGCTGTGGTGTGGAGAGGTGCTGTGGAGGCTCGATAGGAAACAAGAGGCGGCTGTCATTTGGGAGAAAACCTGGAACATGAGCACCGACTTAGCAAAGTAAGACCCTTTAGTGCTTTTAAAGGGAATCACGGACAGAAAGACTTATAGTTCTTAAAAGATAAATTTAAAGAGCTTACGACAGGAGAAAAAAAGTCTTAAAAAGCATTATTATGTGAATTAGAATCATATTTTGAGACTATTTGACTATATACAACAATTTAGCAAAGCGCAGATGACGAGAAATTAGTCTTTTAATCAGCCGGTTAGCCACGCCTACCGTTATAGGGCTCGAGCGTCCCCAGCAGGTGGATGACGTCAGCGGGAGACTGGGCTCATCGGTTTTACTATTCAGCCCATTGAGGGGGAATTATTCAGAGCGAGGCAAACGCGACGAAGAGAGCCGCAAAATGTCATTGTTTCAGTCTCTCTACTCCAATATTTTTACAGGATATTCTTTTTATCCAAGTATTTTCCCAAATAGCTAAATAAATGGCTTGAGAAGGACCAGTCAGCCCGTTGAGGGGGAACTATTCACAACAAGCAAAACGCGACGAAGAGAGCTGCAAAATGTCATTGTTTCTGTCTCTTTACTTCAATATTTTTACAGGATATTCTTCTTATCCAAGTATTTTCCCAAATTGCTAAATAAATGGCATGGTCAGGACAAATAACAGTCTTGTGCTCAATGGAATATGAAATATTAAAAATGCACTTATTCAGGACGACATGGCAAAATTACTCCATAATGGTCAAAACTGTCCACTTCACCTTTACTGTCGCACCTCCCGAACGGTATTTTATGACACCTAAATCGGACATATGTCATTTCCCTTCCCCGGCTTTGGAGAATGTAAACAAACCAAGAGGCGTGACAGCTAGCCGACATGCTAACCCGAACCGAGTGATATTTCAAAGTCTTCGAAGCGGAAAATCACACATAAGTAGCCCGGATTATTTGACATGACGACTGGGTTGTCGATTGTCTTCGCGGATTGGCAAACCGCCCGGCAGAGAGCAATTTACAGTTCGTTCCCTGGAGGAGGGTGGCTGCAGCTGTTGTGCAGCTAATGTGCACGAAGAGAGCTTTTTACATGCCTATCAATGATCAAATGTAAATAGTCCTTTATTTAAAGAAAGTTTGTAGTGTTTACTTTGTAATCTCTGTATTAATATTTGACATAATACAAAACAAGATGTTTACTCACTTCCTCGTAAGTCCAATGGTCCCACTGTAATAGGGCCTGTTTTGGCCAATATCCACGGTGAATGGGAACTTTTTGAAACTCCAAAAAGGCGCACTCGCCTCTCCCTCTTAAAGCAAGATTTTTTTGCAGCCGTTTGGCTGGCGTGATGCGAAAAATAAACGTATTAATCCGCAAAATCAGTTGAATCCTTAGTCCTCATACACAACAGTAGGCTATATAGCAGACATGTCCAAAGTCCGACCCGGGGGCCAAATGCGGCCCGTGGTCAAATTTCATCCGGCCCCCAGCCTTTGTCATAAAATCAATAACGTCTGGCCCGTGCAGTCTTAAGAAATTGGTCAGCAGTACTGCAACCAGCATATGAAGTAGCTTACACACGAAATGATGCTCCTCATTTACCCACTAAAAGGCAGCAGCACTTTAACCCTTTATTGCCAAATGTATCACATTTGATACAGCTAAAATTTCATGATTTTGAGACTAATTTAGAATTTTGACATTTCTTTTTGACAAAAGAAAATGATGGATGCAAGTCAACACATGCATCTGCAGGTTCCATGAGAAAAAAACATGATTTAGCATGGCTTATAGATATTAGAGCGCTTATTACACATATACATTTTCTTTTTACAAATTTGAAAAATGGGTTTCATTAGGACCTTATTTTTCAAATTTTGGGATTCTCTGATAATTGCTTCGTGTTGCAGGTATTTAAGGGCTAAGCAACATTACTCCGTGTGACCCATTACTTCCATTTTCTAAAATGGCGACAATCAAAAAAAAAAAAAAAAGTTGGCTGTGATGGCCGAAGCTTCAAGGATAGGTGGAAATTGGACTATTTTTTCACTAAAATACGGAACAAATGTGTCTTGCATCATTTGCAAAGAGACAGTCGCTGTTTTTAAAGATTTCAATGTGAGGCGGTATTACCAAACAAGACATGCTGACATGTACGACAAGATTACAAGGAAGAAATTGAAATTGAAGAAATTGAAGCAACTTGAAGCTAGTTTAATTTCACAGCAGTAGGATTTCGCAAGAGCCCGAGAGTCGAAAGAGAACGCCACAAAGACTAGTTGCGAGATTGTTGAAATTATTTATTAAAAAAATAATAAAGCAAATGTGACACACTGAATGGTTTGCTAAATTTTGCCTAAATATATTGTTCTATGTAAAGGACGTCACCCAAGGTCGGCCCCCACACATTTTTACCACGCCAAATCTGGCCCCTTTTGCAAAAGGTTTGGACACCCCTGCTGTATAGTGAAGAGGAGTCCTTCTCCCGTACACGTCACAGCACCCTCCTCCTCAATGCAAGACCGAAGCCGGAAGTCAATCATTTTCATGGCGTGGGATTCAAAAAACTAAATAAATATAGTAGAGCTGAAACGAATACTCGAGTAACTCGAGTTTAAAAACTGATCCGAGTAAATTTATTCAGCTCGAGTAATCGTTTATTTTGACAGCTCTAAGCATCACGTTTTGCTCGGACTACTTTTAATGCGGGACAACGCGCTGATGTCACGTGCGTAGAGGAAGAAGCAAAAAAAAAAAAAAAAATTTACTGCAGCCGAGGGCCGCTACAAACGACGCCGACATTGCTAAATACTAGCCCGCACGATGCTACGTTGGTAGCAGGTAGCGTCTGATGAGTCTCATAGAGATCACAAGTATGTTGAACTACATACGAAAGGACAGTCTCGGCCACGTCTGGGCAGCGTTAGTAAACAGCCGCCATCTTAAAGCAGTAGCGCGCTAAGCGCTAATAAAGAGCGCTAAGCGCTAATAAATAAGATTAACGTTACTGTCACTAGCTCAATTACCGTTAGCCATGCGGAGGGCTAAGTTTCTATTAATTATGACCACTTTCGATGCATGGCTAACGTGTCTTACATACAGGCTTTAACATAACAGCGTTGTGGAGTGATGAGGGTGTAAAATAAAAACTCAATAATGCTAACTTTCAGTTTTAGCTCAGTAGTCATTGCTGGATAAAACACCAAGTAGCACTGGTCCCTAATGTGCTCCAATACAGCCTGTATCATACATTTATTTTGAACACTGCAAAAACTCAAAATCCTTTTATCAGGACTTGCAGTTTAGACTAACTTAAAACTTAACTAGAACTTAAAAATGGCTTGACACAAATAGAAATTCAATTGAAACACGTGGGAAAAAATCCTAATTTTTAAGTGATGTGTGTTATCAAGCGTAACGGCATTTTATATATATATATATATATATTTTTTTTTTAAATAAGATCTAAAGGTTTTTTGAGTGAAAGCAGTGAATTAGTCTTTTTTCCATTCTAGTTACATCTGAGATGCAATTGTTGGCTGTTTTCAACAATATACATCGAAAATAAAGACATTGATTGACTGAAAATGGTTCAAGATTAGATGAAATGTCTTGTTTTCTCATGTATATTTATAATTGCTCTTCACCTAAAAATATGTTTTATCTGATTACTCGATTAATCGATAGAATTTTCAGTCGATTACTCGATTACTAAAACATTCGATAGCTGCAGCCCTAAAATATAGCGATCGCTTCCACCCACATCCAAGCGGTCCATATCATTCAGGAGCATAAATTACCGCGTTTATTATGAAATAAACATGCTTTTTCGTTTCACATGCACTTTAAGTAAGTTATAATAACTTGATACTCAAACCCCTCTTAATGTTTTAATTTTTATAAAATTTGGAAAATTAGTTTAACTATGGGTCGCAATCATTGTTGAAGACTCACATGCGTTGTTTGTCTGTGCAGTAAAACCTGAAAAGGAAACACAACTGAAAAGAAAGTGCGGCTGGCTTGACCACTGAATTAGAAAACATGGCTCACTTCAGACAGCAAGCAGACAACAATGACATAGGGATTGCGTAAAAGGGTTTATTGAACACACAGAAAACACGTGATCGCAAAAAGGGAGCGTCAAAAAGGGTCCGTGACAGTAGGTCGGGCTCAATAATTTTTTATTAAAAAAACCCGGAGGAAGACCGCGGCGAGAGGCAAACAAACAAACAAACAAAAAACAGGGCAATGATGCAACTAGCAACAAATATACATGCTGTCAAATGGCAGCAAGTCAATATCCCGGCAAGCCGCCTAGGATCGGTTAAAAGACACTGCTGATGAGCTGGAATTTGATGCAGGTACGACATTGGGAACTCATCCCACAGCTCTGTAACAAAGCAATCTGACCAGCAGCAGGACGTGATCATGCTAGTTGTCATACTAGCTTCTCTTGCTAGCTAGCACAGCTATTCTGCCAGTCCAGGACAACGGCGTCATCACTCCCAGTGTATATTGCGTGCACGTAAAACATGGTGCCCTCTGCTAGTCAAAACACTAAATATTATAGATTTTTAGATGAACGGCAATAATACAGTGCCTTGCAAAAGTATTCGGCCCCCTTGAACCTTGCAACCTTTTACCACATTTCAGGCTTCAAACATAAAGATATAAAATTTTAATTTTTTGTCAAGAATCAACAACAAGTGGGACACAATCGTGAAGTGGAACAAAATTTATTGGATAATTTCAACTTTTTTAACAAATAAAAAACTGAAAAGTGGGGCGTGCAATATTATTCGGCCCCCTTGCGTTAATACTTTGTAGCGCCACCTTTTGCTCCAATTACAGCTGCAAGTCGCTTGGGGTATGTTTCTATCAGTTTTGCACATCGAGAGACTGACATTCTTGCCCATTCTTCCTTGCAAAACAGCTCGAGCTCAGTGGGGTTGGATGGAGAGTGTTTGTGAACAGCAGTCTTCAGCTCTTTCCACAGCTTCTCGATTGGATTCAGGTCTGGACTTTGACTTGGCCATTCTAACACCTGGATACGTTTATTTTTGAACCATTCCATTGTAGATTTGGCTTTATTTTTTGGATCATTGTCTTGTTGGAAGATAAATCTCTGTCCCAGTCTCAGGTCTTGTGCAGATACCAACAGGTTTTCTTCCAGAATGTTCCTGTATTTGGCTGCATCCATCTTCCCGTCAATTTTAACCATCTTCCCTGTCCCCGCTGAAGAAAAGCAGGCCCAAACCATGATGCTGCCACCACCATGTTTGACATTGGGGATGGTGTGTTCAGGGTGATGAGCTATGTATCATATCGTTTTGCGTTGTGGCCAAAAAGTTCAATTTTGGTTTCATCTGACCAGAGCACCTTCTTCCACATGTTTGGTGTGTCTCCCAGGTGGCTTGTGGCAAACTTTAAACAAGACTTTTTATGGATATCTTTGAGAAATGGCTTTCTTCTTGCCACTCTTCCATAAAGGCCAGATTTGTGCAGTGTACGACTGATTGTTGTCCTATGGACAGACTCTCCCACCTCAGCTGTAGATCTCTGCAGTTCATCCAGAGTGATCATGGGCCTCTTGGCTGCATCTCTGATCAGTTTTCTCCTTGTCTGAGAAGAAAGTTTGGAAGGACGGCCAGGTCTTGGTAGATTTGCAGTGGTCTGATGCTCCTTCCATTTCAATATGATGGCTTGCACAGTGCTCCTTGAGATGTTTAAAGCTTGGGAAATCTTTTTGTATCCAAATCTGGCTTTAAACTTCTCCACAACAGTATCTCGGACCTGCCTGGTGTGTTCCTTGGTTTTCATAATGCTCTCTGCACTTTAAACAGAACCCTGAGACTATCACAGAGCAGGTGCATTTATACGGAGACTTGATTACACACATGGGATTCTATTTATCATCATCGGTCATTTAGGACAACATTGGATCATTCAGAGATCCTCACTGAACTTCTGGAGTGAGTTTGCTGCACTGAAAGTAAAGGGGCCGAATAATATTGCACGCCCCACTTTTCAGTTTTTTATTTGTTAAAAAAGTTTAAATAATCCAATAAATGTTGTTCCACTTCACGATTGTGTCCCACTTGTTGTTGATTCTTGACAAAAAAATTAAATTTCATATCTTTATGTTTGACGCCTGAAATGTGGCGAAAGGTTGCAAGATTCAAGGAGGCCGAATACTTTTGCAAGGCACTGTATGTGTTTCTAATCACATATTTTATTAAAACACAACAATTGTGGCTTATTAAAGCCTACAAGTCTTTTAGTCCAAGGTTTCCTTTAAGCCTTTTGAGACAAAGATGTGCGCATGATGTTACATAATACATATTAGTGTTATTGTTTACAAAACGAATAGTTAGTCCCCGGGTTACGATGTACCCGACTTACGTTATTTCGACTTAACGACGCCGGAGTCTAGTCTGCTATTTTGTCTCGAGTCATTCAAATTTTTTTTTTTAATGTTGACTTTTGTTTTGTGATGCATGCTTTTATTTTGGCGCAGAGCAGGTAGCATTTCCGCACACGAGTAAGAGCGCATGTACGCACAAAGAAGAACGCACGTGCACACACGAGGTAGAGCGCATTTACATCCACGAAGAAGTGGGCGAGAGACGAGTGAGAGAGAGATTGTATAGTTTATAGCTGCAAGCCTGCGCGCACATTTGTTGCTTGTGAAGCATCCACAGAATTCTATGACACCTTTTTTACTGTTTATTTTGCGTTTTCAATTGTCGAATAGTTGGCGAGTTTGTGATTGGTTTTTGATCATGTGCAGACGCTAACTGATACATGCTAATTTGTGTGGATTCTTATTGCTGTATCAGCAGCTAGTTATAAACGCAAATTTGAACTGCTGTTATTGAAGATGAAACTGATTTAATTTTGTTCGTTCTGCAAGTATTGATGTGGTGAGCAGCTGAATAAAGTCAGCAAACCACACGGACATCTTACATCGTCATTTCGGAGCTTAGCTCGCTGTCTAGCTAGGACTTAGCTCAAACGTATTAGCGAGGACAGTAGAAAGATGTACAATGTTTTTTGTAGGGCTGTCAAACGATTAAAATTTTTAATCGAGTTAATTACAGCTTAAAAATTAATTAATCGTAACTAATCACAATTCAAACCATCTCTAAAATATGCCATATTTTCTGTAAATTATTGTTGGAATGGAAAGATAAGACACAAGACTGATATATACATTCAACATACGATACATAAGTACTATATTTGTTTATTATAACAATAAATCAACAAGATGGCATTTACATTATTAACATTCTGTTAAAGCGATCCATGGATAGAAAGACTTGCAGTTCTTAAAAGATAAATGTTAGTACAAGTTATAGAAATTTTATATTAAAACCCCTCTTAATGTTTTCGTTTTAATAAAATATGTAAAATTTTCAATCAAAAAATAAACTAGTAGCTCGCCGTTGTTGATGTCAATAATTACACAATTCTCATGGTGCTGAAATCCATAAAATCAGTCGCACCCAAGCGCCAGCAGAGGGCGAAAAAACACCAAAAAACACAACAAGTGGACATTACACTGTGCTGTCATTTGAATCTGTTTGAGCAGGGCATGTGCGTTAAATGTAGTGCTGCCACGATTAATCGATTAACTCGAGTATTCGATTAGAAAAACATATTCGAATTAAATTTTGTTGCTTCGAGTATTCGTTTAATTAAAGTGGCGTTGTATTGGTTTATTTTGAAAGTGTTTGCATGTAGTTTTATTGATTTGGGTGGTAACAATGAATATGATGTAACTCATTTCTCATGGCGGAAACCAGCTGCTCCCTGTTTAGACCAACATTAGCCAAGTATTTGTTGAGCTGATGTTTTTTAATGCATTCATGATTATGTTTATAGTTATATTTAACCTTTTTTTGTGGGAATATGTGTCTGAACCATTTGTTGAGAGCATTGTTAAAAAAAAAAAAAAAAAAACTTTTGCATTTTATAGCATTTAGTCTAGCGGACTTTTTCTGTGTAAGTTTGCCAATTCTTTTGTTGTACATAGATCCTCATTCAAAAAAAAAAAAAAAAAATGTCATACGTTTTTATGCTCACCTCGGGTATTTTAATTTTTCATGTTCCTTATCTGATTACTCGATTATTCGAACTAACTAGTCCACCGATTAATCGACTAGTAAAATATTTGATAGCTGCAGCCTTAGTTAAATGCGTCAAATATTTTAACATGATTAATTTAAAAAGTAATTACATCCCATTAACGCGATAATTTTGACAGCCCTAGTTTTTGGATAGTTATTTTGAGACTTAGATGTACTTAAAGGGGTAATTGGTGGAAATTTGGGTTACGTCGCTAGCGTAGGAACGAAATTCGTGCGTAATGGGGGAACTACCAGTATGTTTTTTGCAGTATACCAAAATTTGCTTCACACTTAAGCTACCTTTTCTGTGTTTTGGTTTTGAAGGAACACTCCTCTATATTTGTGGGAACCCCAATTTGGATCCGTGCTGGACTCTGCAGAACTTCGGCTCAGAATACGTGACCTTGATCCCAACTAGCTCACCTTGAACCGGGAATAACAATGTCCTTGCAAATTTTGTCAAATGTTGAATGAAGGAAAAAGTGTTCACTTATGTGCATAAATACTAACTTACAAGGTGGATTCATGATTCTATAACTTTTTTTCTTTTAATTGTTCACTGCTTGGACATATCCCAATAAAAGCAACATGTTTTTTTCTTTGCTTTTTTTAATGGGCATGTGCACTAAACAAGGAAAGCACTTGTTTCTTGTGCCTGTTAGAATATAATTGTATAAGCTACATTTAGGTAAGAACACAATATAATCGCTGCTTTTTTTTTTTGGTGTGTCGCTAGGAGACGCGGAAATGCGAAACCTTTGTTTATTGAATGCAAACTCACTGTAGAATGAAGGAGGGCTTTCAGGAATGCCAAGTAGTTTAATTGTTGACAAGGTGACTTCACTTTTTAATTGAGGCACATTGACTATTAATGTTTCTGTTTTGTTCTGTTTTTAATGTACGTTGTTGTTGATCGTGTTGTTGGTTAACTGTAAGTGAACAGAAAAATTAAAAACCTTAAAAAAAATTAAAACTTCATGTGAATTTCTTAACGCATTATACGGCACTCATTGGCTGTCGTTGACAGTAGGGTTGTTCCGATCATGTTTTTTTGCTCTTGATTCGATCGTTTTAGTTTGAGTATCTGCCGATCCCGATTGCTTTTTTTTGCTCCCGATTCAATTCCAATCATTCCCGATAATTTTTCTTGATCATATACATTTTGGCAATGCATTAAGAAAAAAATGAATAAAACTCGGACGAATATATACATTCAACATACAGTACATAAGTACTGTATTTGTTTATTATGACAATAAATCCTCAAGATGGCATTTACATTATTGACATTCTTTCTGTGAGAGGGATCCACGGATAGAAAGACTTGTGACTTTGTATATTGTGACTAAATATTGACATCTAGTGTATTTGTTGAGCTTTCAGTAAATGATACTGTGGCCATGCCCAAATGCATGATGGGTGGATGTAACACGCCTTTAGCAACCATGACTGTGCGTAGTGCTACCAATGGATATATCTTCTCTGCGTTGGGAAATAACATAGGGTGTTAAGAAAAAGATCAATTGCTACCTTGCTTCCCCACATTGCTTCCCACGATATTTCTAATCGTAGGGAGAGGGATTGTAAGGCTTTAGCCAATTAAAAAAAGGCTCCTAAGGCTGCCAAAATTCACTCTACTCATTATACGCTGCCTTTTAGCTCTCTATATAGGTAAAACGGTGCCATTACAGATTGTGCGTGGCAATGCGTGAGTGGGTCGTGCAGCGCATGCATTAATTGCATTAAATATTTTAACGTTTTTTTTTAAATTAATTACCACCGTTATCGGGATAAATTTGATAACCCTTTCTTAAGCCTAAACTAAAGACTCTGAATGAGTCTAAGATATTATGTCTGTAACGTTAAATACAATTAGAAAACAATTTAATTAAAACATATATATATTTTAAAAAGGAATGTCTGATATTTTTTTGCCGATTCCGATACTTTGAAAATGACGTGATCGGACCCGATCGATCGGCATCCCGATCGATAGGGACATCTCTAGTTGACAGCCCTAGGCGTCTAATCCACATTGACTGGGAGACACTGAGGGAGCTGCAGCACCCCCTGGTGTTGGGGAGAAAAAGGGCTTTGGTAGATTTTTGTTACGAAAACTAGTCATATTGAAACAATAGCACATTTAACTTTGGGGATTAAATATTCTGTATCTGGCGGACAACAGACAAGTCTGAAAGAGCATTTTTGGCTCTTGCACCCCTCTTTAAAATAAACTGCTGTATTTTAGGCCAAAAGAACTGTTGTGTTTGATAGAGCAATATATTTATATGCTGCCATATCAGATTCATGGCGTATTAAGGCCCCAAACTATTTTTAATTTGTCCGTTTTACCCTGGAAACCCCCGTTTACAGATGTCGCACAACCGCTTTTGTTTCAACACAGCCATAAAAAGAATTATGTTTTTTATCTGAAATGTCTATCATTTTTGGCTTAGAATCATTAATTGATGTCTAATATTTAGTTTAAAAAAAAAAAAAGACTTCATAAAATTATTCACTCGCATATTTTAGACTTTTAAACAAATTACATGACAATGAAAAAAATGTGTTAATAGGTCACGGATATCTACCTCATAACTATTGCTTAATTGTATTTTTTTCTGTTACTGTCGCATTTTCCCTGATATTTTAAATGATAAATAATCGATCCAAACAAAGAAAAATTGAAGAAGAAAAAAAAAACGTTTAAAAGGGTAAATATATGAAAAAGAACATCTCGACCACTCCTTGATGTCTACGATTTCTGCATTGCGACCCCGGTTATATTATCGTGTTTCACCCAAAAAGTCCAGCTGTGGCCATTCACACCTGTGTCTTGATAATCGGTGAGACATGCTACATGGAGGTTTTGGATCGAAACAAGGTAAGTACGCGATAATATCTCGTTAAAATCTTGGTGTCTTTAATTATTCTCTTATGCTCTCACCTCCAGTTAGGGTTTAGGGGTTAAAAATAATAATAATAATAAATATATATATTTTTTAATGCCCTCCTGTTAAAAATGTTGCTTCCCCCAGAAAATTGAGATTTCAAGCTGCCCAATGATGTATCACACATGCATATTCGACAATTTTGAAATTTGGCCAAATTGGAGTATAAGAGAGGAACTTCAAGTCACTCGAGTGTTTTCTGCCATGTTTTTTTGTTGTTGTTGTTGAAATGATAACACCACCTGACACATTGCTTGCTACCGGGTCACATTGAATAAGGTGCTATTCAAACAGAAAATTCAACTATTGACAGAGGAGATGCCAAGATGGCACAAAAACGAATTTGCAGTTTTTTTCTTTTCTAAAGCAGCGACGTTTTCTAAAATTCAATTCGAGGTGGAAAAATGAAAATGATTGTCCTTTGTTGCCTTCAAATAGGTAAGACGTGCTTGCATTGTAGCAATATGATTGTTGCTGTTGAGCTGCCGCCGTGTAGAGCGCTGTTGGATATGCTATTTATTTGAGGGTTGTGAAAAGGGTGTGAAATCGAGGCTTATTGGCACTTTTAGTTCAAATGTGTTCGTGTGTCATTGCGCCATTGCGTTACGGGGATGTGCATTATAATCCACGAGCTCTTTTCTTTTTAAAACAAAAACTTCAACATGCTGTAGGTAAAATAGAACGCCGTCTGTGTAGTAGCCTAGAAGGAGTATGTTAACTAACCAGTATGCGTGTCTACTGCCAATGTGTGCGTCTTGTATGGAGAAAACGCGCAAGCATGACAAATTTGGAGTGAAGTGGCTGTTTCTGGATGGGGAAAACTAAAAAAAAAAAAGATCCTTAGCACCCCTTTACGTGAGTGACTTCCAGCGCCCCTGGAGAGACGATGGCAGTGAATGACTCCTGTCAACCCATTCTGTTAAAATAAATGAGACGTTGTCAAAGACGGGCAATGAGTTGAATCGTATTTTTTTTTAAAATCTAATTTAGAGATATTGAGGCCATAACCAGAGAGTATTTTTGTTTTTGTTAACATTTTTTCCATTTACAGTGACCCCTCGGTACTTCGTGCTTTAAACTTTGTGCCCTAAGTCCATCGCAGA
Source organism: Corythoichthys intestinalis (assembly GCF_030265065.1). Taxonomy (NCBI): domain Eukaryota; kingdom Metazoa; phylum Chordata; class Actinopteri; order Syngnathiformes; family Syngnathidae; genus Corythoichthys; species Corythoichthys intestinalis. The sequence continues at coordinate 54,440,190 of NC_080397.1, read as the reverse complement.
TTTTTTTTTTTCCAATTAAATAAGTATTTTATAGAGCTGTCTTGATCAGATCATGTAGTGGAGTTGCTTATTAAAGTTAATGATTGACAGACGTTAAGGTTTGACCTTGCCAGAGATGCTTGTAAGCTGAAACTTCAAAGCGTCGCATGCGTCAATCATCGTTTAACTTGTTAAACAGTTGCTGTGGCAACTCTTTGTGTGCTTGAGCTGATTTGAGTGGACTGACTCAATGAAGCATTTAATAAAACCATTTTTCTACTCGTTTAAAAACAATTTGGTGGGACAGTAACATGTTTAAAATTTATCATACTTATTACATTTAAAGTGCTTAAAAACCTTAAGGTATGTATGTATATATAAAGGTTTTTTTTTTAATTATACTTTGAGGGAAAAAAAGGGGAAAAAACATGTTTTATATGTAATTAAATCTTAATCTGAATAAATACATTAAACACACACAAAAAAATGTTTTTTTGGTGGGGGGGACGCTACTTCGCGGTTTTTCACTTATCACGGCGGGTTCCGGTCCCCATTACCCGCGAAAACCGAGGGATCACTATAATTGCATTTATTCGTAAGAAGATATATAAGTTCTAGCGTGATGTGGACATTACAATTCAGGTCATGCAGGCCAGTCAAAATGTGATAGCCACGTGTGTGGACGACAGATATTTATTTATAGGGTTCAGTTATTATTTTTTAATGACTAAAAATAGTCAATTGCCTATAAAGGGTTAATAGTGGCTTTCGTCTTTTCCCCCCTGTCTGTCAGAGAGAGGCGGGGGTTGCCAAGGGAAGGGAGTAAAAACTACCAGCAAACAACAAATGTCCCCAGGATTGTTTGGAGCAAAAGAGCTCAAAGCACGATTTCCGTGGAACTTCAAACTAATACACATTATTTACTTTTGAAAGAATTCGCCAGGAAATTGAGTCGTTCTGACGTACCATTAGAAACACGTTGCATTTGACAATCAAAGAACGCACGTCCCTTTGACGTCTTAGACATGAAAAGCTCTGCTAATGACTCTGCTAAGGAAATGAGTTAGGAATTCTTTAACGCGGTACACGCTCATTGGTCTACCGATTATTTACTAAATATCTTTAATGACCAATTAGATTAAAGTGGGCGGACCATCGGCACGGTTAATACGTTTGCAATTGGATAAAGGAATACGTTGTGAAACGTGACGTCATGTCAACTTAACTTCCATTGGTCGACGAATTTTGATGACCAGCAGCAACCAATCAGAGTTAATGGGGCAGCAAGAGCACAGTACAGCAGCATAGAAAACCACGGAACCTGCTGGACATTGGTGTGATTTTTTGCGAAGTAGGAAAACGAAAGCCGGTGAAGCAACGCAAATTTAGCTAGATTTTCCGTATTTATTGTTGTAACCCAGGTGGACAGCCATGGCATCGGGAGGGGAGTAAGTAGACAAATTAACACATATTTTCTTAAAATAACTTTTATCTTCATGTAACGCTTATGTACCTCCGAAATATACAAGTTTTTATAAACTTAGCAGGACTGCTAGCTTGTTAGCCCCAAAGCTAACGGGGTCAGTTACTTATCCAATGGCTTCATAGTTGACAGCATTTAAAAAACCTACACCGTTAGGATGTTATCACTAATTTATATTACGAATGGTCATATTGCTGATTTCCCACTGCTGTCGTAAATTGAGTATAGTTATCAGTCTTGTTGTGACAACGGCTTGACAAAGCACAGTCATTGCTGTCGGATTGCTACGCGTTTTAGCTTAGCAACATCAAGGCCGAATCCATCCACCATTTCACCGAAGTGGCCTTTACGCCGAGACAAATATTTTTTGTGGCGTTTTTTGCCCATCCAGAGTTACTCGGAAACCGAGGCGTGGTGGACATGAATATTACGCCAAATAATGTGTATAAATAATTATTGTTATGGCGTGGCTAGCGTCACATCCAGTGTAAGCGGTGTCGCAAAGCTAGCCGCTTAGCTTGGTTAGCTATCCTGCTCAATGACCAAGTTAACACTTTATTTTGTTTCGTACGGGTACAAAACGAGACGCGTTGGATGTTTTTGTGATGTTCGCCACTGTTGGGTGTTTCGGAACATACAGTCGTTTAAGTAGCGAACGAAAATGTTATGGAAGATTTTCCTTTGGATTCTTTTGCTGTGTCATCTGGGTTCGCTTGCTCGCCCGTCACTTATCCTAAAGGCTAACATTGACGTGCTAACGACATGAAACGCATTCTAAAAGCGTTTTAAGGGTGTACTAGAGACTATAACTTTCGAAACGGAATATTTCCAATGTATGGCTTTAATATTAAGTTCTTTCAGGTCATTGCTCATGAGTCGTTTCAAACTTGAACGACAGTTTAGTTTCATGAGGTGGAATAAATGACACGTTCATTTAAAGCAACACTAGGTAACTTTTCAACCTTTAGAAAATATTTTCCTAACATTTGTAATGGTATGTCGACTGACAACTACCGTAATTTTCGCACTATAAGCCGCTACCCACAAAATTTGACACAAAAACATTTGTTCTTAGATAAGCTGCACTGGACTATAAGCCGCAGCTATCCTCACTGTATTCTAGGATATTTACACCGAAAGATATCAACCAGTAACACTTTATTTGAAAGCGGTATCAGAAAACTGACGCTTTGAACCAATTAGCTTCAAAACTTAATTGTAGAGCTGAAACGAATACTAGAGTAACTCGAGTTTAAAAACTGATCCGAGTAATTTTATTCACCTCGAGTAATCGTTAATTTTGACACGTTTTGCTCGAACTACTTTTAATGCGGGACAACGCGCTGATGTCATGTGCGTAGAGGAAGAAGCAAAAAAAAAAAAAAAAACTTACTGCAGCCGACAGCCGCTACAAACAACGCCGACGTTGCTAAATACTAGCCCACACATGCTACGTTAGTTGCAGGTAGCGTCTGATGCGTCTCATAGAGATCACATGTATGTTGAACTAGATGAAAATGACAGACTAGGCCGCGTCTGAGCAGCGTTAGCAAACAGCCGACATCTTAAAGCAGTAGAGCGCTAAGCGCTACTAAAGAACGCTAAGCGCTAATATATAAGATTAACGTTACTGTCACAACTAGCTCACGTAACGTTAGCCCTGCGGAGTGCTAGGTTTCTATTAATTAAGACCACTTTCGATGTGTGGCTAACCTGTCTTACATACAGGCTTTAACATAACATAGCATTGTGGAGTGATGAGGGTGTCAAATAAAAACTCAATAATGCTAACTATCAATTTTAGCTCAGTAGTCATTGCTGGATAAAACGCCAAGTAGCACTAGTCCCTAATGTGCTCCAATACAGCCTGTATCATACATTTATTTTGAACACTGCAAAAACTCAAAATCCTATCAGGACTTACAGTTTAGACTAACTTAAAACTTAACTAGAACTTAAAAATGGCTTGACACAAATAGAAATTCAATTGAAAAACGTGGGGAAAAAATCCTAACTGTGAAGTGATGTGTGTTATCAAGCGTAGAGGCATTTTTAGGTGTGTATATATATATATATATATATATCCTTTTGAAAAATAAGATCTAAAGGTTTTTTGAGTGAAAGCAGTGAATTAGTCTTTTTTTTTTTTTTAATTCTAGTTACATCTGAGATGCAATTGTTGGCTGTTTTCAACAATATACATCAAAAATAAAGACATTGATTGACTGAAAATGATAAAATGTCTTGTTTTCTCATGTATATCTATAATTGCTCTTCACCTAAAAATATATTTGTTTTATCCGATTAATCGATAGCATTTTCAGTCGATTACTCGATTACTAAAATATTCGATAGCTGCAGCCCTACTTCATTGCTTCAAGAAGCTTCATTTGGCCATCATTTTTCTCTTGGGGGAGACAGTAAACCTCTGCTGCCAGCTGCTGTCAACACTTGTCATCCAACATGCCTCCTAGCATACATAGTAGCGCTACAGATGCAAATAACAAAACAAAATTCATGTTCTGTGCTAATTATTTCTTAAGTTACTGTTCTAGTTTCATTAATTGCTAGTTATGGAATTTATTAACACTTTATTTGAAGGTGCCGCCATCAGATTGTCGTAAGACCGTCATAATTATGTCATGACACCCCCATGAGCATTAAATAATGCGCAAATTATCCTCCTTTTGAATGGTTATAAAAGACCCGAGCTGGACATAAATGGAGTTAGTGACATAATTTGCCGGATGACACTTAATGACACTTGTCATAAGCATTCATTAATGCCCATGATAATGTCATGTCATATTCATGACGTTCACATCGCAGTCTTATGACGCCGCTGTCAAAAAAGTGTATTGAAAAAGTAATTGAGTAATCGACTGAAAATTCTGTCGATTAATCGAGTAATCGGATAAAACATTTTTTTATTATTATTTTTTTTTAGGTAAAGAGCAATTATAGATGAGAAAACAAGACATTTAATCTAATATTGAACCATTTTCAGTCAATCGATGTCTTTATTTTCGATGTACATTGTTGAAAACAGCCAACAATTGCATCTCAAATGTGACTAAAAAAAATAATAATAATGATTCACTGCTTTCACTCAAAAACTTTTAGATCTTATAAAAAATTTCTTACCTAAAAATGTCATTACGCTTGATAACACACATCACAGGATTTTGAGTTTTTGCAGTGTTCAAAATAAATGCTGTGCTGTATTGGAGCACATTAGGCACCAGTGATACTTGGTGTTTTTTCCAGCAATAACATTGACAGTTAGCATTATTAAGTTTTTATTTTACACCCTAATCGCGCTACATCACTGTTTTCACAGATTAAATAAAGCCTGTATGTAAGAGTTAGCCACGCATCGACAGTGGTCATAATGAATAGAAATTACGTGTGCAAATGACAGTAACGTTAATGTTATTTATGAGCGCTGAGAAGTGTACTGCTTTGAGATGGCGGCTGTTTTATTAACGCCGCCGAGTCAGTCATTTCGCATCTAGTTCTACGTACATGTGATATCTATGACAAGCATCAGACGCTACATGCTACCACAGTAGCAACATACGGGCATAGTTTTTAGCAACGTCGGCGCAGTTTGTATCTGCTGTTGGCTGCAGGAAGTTTTTTTTTTTTTTTTGCTTCTTCCTCTACGCACGTGACGTCAGCGCGTTGTCCCGCATGAAAAGTAGTCCGGGCAAAATGTGATGCTTAGAGCTGGCAAAATTAAACGATTCCTCGAGGTGAATAAGATTACTCGGATCAGTTTTTAAACTCGAGTTGCTCGAGTATTCGTTTCAGCTCTATCCCCAAAGGTTATGGATATGCTCCTACCAAGAATTGAGAGATTGTTTTGAAAAAGGTGTCAATGTCTAAAAAATAAATAAAAAGGAGTTGCTACCAAAATCTTCCACTATAATAGTGTCTCAGTTAACTCTAAGGTTGCATTGACGGTACTCGACACCCAATCCATTTAGACTAGAAACGTTTGTTCATTCGAAACCAGAGCATTTACAGTCATTCTGTCCGATTTTCAGGGCATTTACAAGTCACTTGCTGTTCATTTTAGGGCATTTACAGGTCATTTCTTGTTGAGTTTGAGTCACTGCCTATTCATTTGGGCGATTCCCAGGTCACTTCCTGTTAGGTAACCAAAAATAAACAGGAAGTGACCCATAAAATACCTAAAATCAACAGGAAGTAACTGAAAATCAACAGGTAAATAACCTTAAATGGCCCAAAATTACCTCATTGCCTGGCATTGGCTGCCACTGAGGCCATAGACCAGGGTTCACCAAATCTGGACCTCAATGCCATCTATCCTGTCGTGTTTTCCACTTCTCTCTCCCTTAACACACCTGAATCAAATGATCATGTCATCAGCATCCTCTCCAGAAGCCTGATAATGATCCTGATTATTTGATTCAGGTGTGTTGGAGGAGGGAGACCTGGAAAACAAGACAGGAAAAGTGGCTCCGAGGTCCGGAGTTAGTGAACCATGCCATAGATGTTAAATCCGTTTGAAGTGGGAGTGATGGCAGTTCATTCGCTGCCACCCTCCCAGTTCAAATGGATTGGACGTCTACTAGTGATAAATCCAATTCACAGCAGAAGCTTGTTTTTCTGTTTATCAGTTGTTGGTCAGAAAATCATTCTAGGATATTCTACAAATGTATCGTTAATCGTTGTATCGCCATATTGTCAGATCATCGTTATCGTGAGCTTTGTATCGCAAATCGTATCGTATCGTGAGGTACCAAGAGGTTCCTACTCCTAGTCTGTATCACTTTGACTGGCATTAATTAACTTTGAGGAGGGTGGCAGGAACCTTGCCACATAAAAAAACTACACATGTGCTGACTGCTTTACGGCATACATCTCTTCCTCCTTTCACCATTTATTATAACGAAGGAAGTCGATGCAACCGCTTTTGCGCAAAATCTGCAAAAATGGCAGAGGGAAAAAAGTTATGTCCGAGGAGGGGAAAAAAAGATGAAAGGACGCTCAAGAATGAACATTGGCCCTGCTTTCATTCACTGGCGTGACTCCACCCCTCAACCAAACCACTGATAAGTTCGGGTGGGAAGGGGGGTTACCCACACGAAGCCACACGGTTAGTTATTTTTTGTCTTTTATCACAGACTATTTTTATTTACCTGACATGTTTCGATGAGTGTCCCTCTGACACTCTGATGAAGGCGGAAGTAGTCGCCGAAACATGTCAAGTAAATAAAAACCGAGAATAATTGTCTGTGATGAAAGAAAAAATCAACTAATCTTTAAGTGTTGATATAATGAACTCAATACCACGAAGCCACATGGTTTTTTACAGTCATATGCTAATTTTTAGCCACAACTGGATTCATTACCTCATCACTATTCATCCGTCACACAGCCGCTGGAAACAGAAATGTCGTTTAATCCATCTGCAGGCGACCATTATGATTTAACAACGGTATGCGGGTGTGCATAAAATCATGATGGTCGCCTGCCTTAAGGCTAAACACTCTCACTTTTGTCCACCAGCGTCGCTAATCGACTTGGTAGAGGAGTATTTTACAACACTGTGCGGGTATGCGTTGGTCCTCATGGGAAACGCAGAGTTCCTTAAGGCAAAACATTACCGCTTTTGTCCACTGGTGTCGCTAAAAACTGAAAAGTTGCAAAGTGTTGATTTAGTTGGCCTCAAATTTGCAAACGAGAAATGGTGTACATGTTTATATATGGCGGAAAACACTCAGGTGACTTGAAGTTTCACTCTGAGACCCCCAATTTGGCCAACTTTCAAACTTGTCCTATATGCATGTGTGATACATCATTGGAAAGCTTAAAATCTCAATTTTCTGAGGGAAGAAACTTTTTTAACAGGAAGGCATTAAAAAAAGAAATAAATAGCAAAACCCTATATGGAGGTGACAGCATGAAGAGGCAGAATTAAAGACTCCATGACTTTTAACGAGATATAATCGCGTACTTACCTTGTTTTGATCCAAAAACTACATGTACTATGTATCACTGAGTGTCAAGACACAGCTGTGAATGTCCACAGCTGGATTGTTGGGGGATTTTATGGGTGAAACATGGTAATATAACGAGGGTCGCGATGCTGAAATCGCAGACATCAAGGAATGGTTAAGATTTTGTTTTTCATATATTTACCCTTTTAAACGTTTTTTTTTTTTTTTTTCAATTTTCTTTGTTTGGATCGATTATTTATCATCTAACATATCAGACAAAATGCGACAGTAACAATAAAAAAACAGTTATCGTAAGCGATAGTTATGAGGTAAATATCCTAGACTTTTTTTACAGACGCTAATTTATTCATTGTGACGTAATTTGTTGAAAAGTTGAAAATATGCCAGTGAATAATTATTAGACATCAATTGATGATTCTTAGCTAAAAATGACACATTTTGAATAAAATATATAATTACCTTTGTTTTATGGCTGGGTTGAAACAAAAGCGGTAGCGCGACATCTGTAAACAGGGGTTTCCAGGGTAAAATGGACAAATTAAAATTAGTCCGGGGGCTTAACGTCCCATTAATCTGCGATGGCAGCATATAGACATTGTTCTATCAAATACAACATTTCTTTTGGCTTAAAATACAGCAGTTTCTTTTAAAGAGAAGTGCAAGTGTAGAAACTGCTCTTTCAGTCTTGTCTGTGTTTTCCGCCATATACAGGTTACTTACAGCGAGCTCAGACCACTGTAAATGAAAATAATCATTTGAGTACACTGAAAATGTTATGCGCTTTGATGCGAATGGATAGCATTGACTTATTAGCGAAACTATCTTAGTAGTTAATACTTAATTTGGTTTAATTTTTTTTTTTTTGAAGAGCGAAGAATGATGACTTAGCCACTGCGATCCTGAAACAGAAGAACAGGCCCAATAGACTCATCGTTGACGAGTCTATCAATGAAGACAACAGTGTGGTGTCTCTCTCTCAGGTACACAAGTTGTCTAAATGAGTGAAGTTTGAATATAATCAGTCAGCGGTTTAGCAAACGTCACCAATTTTTCTACCAGACCAAGATGGATGACCTGCAGCTCTTCCGCGGTGACACAGTGCTGATGAAGGGCAAAAAGAGACGTGAGACGGTGTGCATCGTACTGTCCGATGATACGTGCTCGGACGAAAAGGTTCGAATGAACAGGGTGGTCCGCAACAACCTGAGGGTTCGACTGGGTGATGTAATCAGGTGGGCCAACCATGTTAAACTTTATAAGCTTTTTCCTGAATTTTGTTTCTTACAAAGAGTCATGTTTTCACCCTCAGCATTCAGCCTTGTCCTGAAGTAAAGTATGGAAAGAGGATCCACGTCCTTCCAATAGATGACACAGTAGTGGGAATCACTGGAAATTTGTTTGAGGTTTTTCTCAAGCCATACTTTCTAGAGGCCTACCGGCCCATCCGCAAAGGTTGGTGCAAGCAAAATCTTGACGAATCAAATTTTTCTTTTCAGTCAGTTGAAATTTTATTAACCCTTTAACACCTAAGCCTATTTTGGCCGAATTTGCATGCATTTGATGTTGCCTTTATATTTCAAAGAAACAAATCTTTACAATGGCCAAGTTGGGTCCCTTTTTTCAGGACAACTTGAACTTCATGTCCAAACTGTTGTTTTCTTCACTGACCAATTATAATCCACATTTCGGACCCAAAAAGACAGAAAAATCCCCAAATCTTTTTTCAAAATTTGTAATGTTGATGTCCTATTGACAACCAAACATGCTCGACCAACCGTTTTGAAGCCTGATAATATTTATTCAACTTGTTAGGATAAACATTCAGTAGAAAAAAATAAGGTTGAATAGTTTTATGTTTGACAATTCAACACAAACCGCAGGTATGGTCATTGGCGTTTTTGGCCTTTACACATACTATGGTCAAAACAGGTTATATACCGCGCAAAATAATGAGAAAAAAGATTATATATATCATCTAACACACAAAGGGTTTGGAGGATATCTCTTTGTGAAATTAGGTGTTGTACCCATCACCTTATCAAAATTATATACGTACATGCAATCAAGCTTCTTGAACACACATCTACATAAAATTGAAAAGATTATAGTGAAGAAAAAATATATATAACATAGGGGAAAAAAAAGTATTTTAAAAAATATTGGCAAGTAGTTCGGTTCAATTCAAAATTTTTAGGCGTGGGACCCAATAAAGTTTTTTTTTTGCGCACTCAATAAAGCTTCTTCTAGAACCGGTCACAGAGCTGCGTCACACACACAATGTCACACAGCCTACTCTTTCGCCGTTTGCGCCAACCGGTGTTGTGCCAACACCGGCCGTTGCTTGCTTCTCATGCCTACCTTTCATTAGTTGGCGCCTCGCTCGGAAATGTAGTAAAAATGATCACATTTGGTTCGTCCTTCTTGACATCACAACGACTCTTGGGATGTGTAGTCTTTCGTGCTGCTTTCGGTTTTGAAAAAGGACAAGAAATGATGGAAATATGGAGATAGATACATGGTCCATGCAGCGTTTTAATGCATATTTATGAGTGCAATAAAAATATAAAATTCAAATGACATTCTCTCCCGTTTTTCTTGGTCGATTGACTTCAAACAAAAACTGGTCTGGACATCAACTTCCGCACTTTCAAATGAGACCAACCAGCGGCACGTGGGTGACGTAATTACAGCGTGACGAAGCTTCAAAGAAGATATGCGTAAACGCGTCGCTGCCGACACGTTCGGTGTTAAAGGATTAATTAGGGGTGTGACAAAATATCGAAATGGTGATATATCGTGATACTTTGTATCCCAAAAGGTTATCGATATGCTCCTGCCAACAATCGAGATATCATTTAAAAAAGGTGTCAATATCTCAAAATAATAATAAAAAGGAACCAGCAAGTTGCTACCAAAATCTTCCACCATAATAGTGCCTCAGTTAACTCTAAGGCTGCATTGACAGTGCCTGAAGCCCAATCCATTTAGACTCTGAAAGTACGTTGATTCGAAACAAGAGCATTGTCATTCTGTCCGATTTTCAGGGCATTTACAGGTCACTTCCAGTTGAGTTTGAGTCACTGCCTATTCGTTTGGGTGATTCCCAGATCAATTCCTGTTCTGTAACTCAAAACAAACTGGAAGTGACTCATAAAATACCCCAAAATGACCCTATATGGCACAAAATTACCTCTTTGCCTGGCATTGGCTGCCACTGACGGCCATAGACGTTCAATCCGTTTGAAGTGGGAGGGGTGGCAGAGAATGAACGAATGTTCATTCGCTGCCACCCTCCCAGTTCAAATGGATTGGACGTCTACTAGTGATAAACTCATTCCAATTCACAGCAGAAGCTTGTTTTTCTGTTTATTAGTTGTTTGGTCAGGAAATCATTCTAGAATATTCTACAATATCGATAGTCGTATCGCCACATCGTCAGATCATCGTTATCGTGAGCTTTGTATCGCAAATCGTATAGTGGAGTACCAAGAGATTCCTACTCCTAATAGTAATACAACCTGATTTTTTACTTTGAAGGTGATATTTTCCTGGTTCGAGGAGGCATGCGCGCTGTGGAATTCAAAGTGGTGGAAACCGATCCTTCACCCTACTGCATCGTTGCTCCCGACACAGTCATTCACTGTGAAGGCGAGCCAATCAGGAGAGAGGTGGTTACGAATCTATTGATCTGCGCATACGTTCACACAGTTGCCACGCTCACACTTTTGATTGAATGCACAGGATGAAGAGGAGTCTTTGAACGAGGTGGGCTATGATGACATTGGTGGAGTGAGGAAGCAACTGGCCCAGATCAAAGAAATGGTGGAACTTCCTCTTAGGCACCCTGCACTTTTCAAGGCCATAGGTGTCAAGGTATGGGTATAAATAGTCATTTATTACTATGCTAATTTTTTATCGTTCAAAATTAGCTGAACGATATTGGAAAAAAACTGTCGAAGCGACATTTGTAGGTTTGCGACATATATTTCGATATTAAAGCTACAATTGTCACCAGACTAATAGGAATAGCTCTGTTTAGGAGGACTGACTCACCATGACCACATTGTAATTTTATAATACTGTTTAATCCAAGCTAAAGGGGTTCATCTGTGAATGGTGAAGATTGCTGTATATAAAAGGGATCCAGCAGGCAATGCCTCAGCACACTTTAATGAAGCCAAACAAAATAACAGGCATGAATATCACTCGCCTTTCGGCGAAATTTGCCGTTTTCAAGTCAAAAAGGGTGACCTACAAGAATTGTGTAGATCCGAGGAGAAAACTTTTAAATGGGTGGGGGGAGGGGTCGTTATTCCATCAAACTCACTAACTGACATGTTTTATTGAAGTTTCTAAGCCTGTCGCGATATGCAAGGAGGCCTATTTGTCGCAAGGTAAATAAAAATGAGGGCGCTAATTTTCTCTGCTGCGTTTTATCACCGCGTGCGTGCGTGTAGATGACATATGAGACTCCAGTTCATTTCACTGATGTTTATTGGTAATCAACACGCCGCATAATAAAAAGAAAACATGTATATTAAACACTGTAAACGTTAGCATTGCTACATCGAGACTAATGGGGGGAAAAAAGACAACTTACTTTAGCCTGCTATAAAACGTTGGCAGTCTTCTCCAAAACACAAACTTGCGGTTAAAAGGTGACACTTCAAACATTGAAAATAGCTGGTTAACAGCATTTGCCAACGAAAAAATGAAGAAAATAAATCTATTAGGGACAACGCAAGCAATGACGAAAAGCGATTTTTTTCTTTTTTTGCAGAGTGTAAAGCTAGCGGTTAGCGGATTAGTGAACTGTCTTCCGGTGGACATTTGAAAATAAAAGCACGTCACGTTCATCTAAATAATGATTTCTGGAGTTAATCCCACATACTTCAGAATTAATACTATAATATGTAAATGCTATAATACTACAGAATTCAGATTCCACACTAAGACTAGCTTTAAAATGACACCCTTTTTGAAAAAAATGATTGGCAATGAATATTATAATAGTATTATATATAGTAGTATAATAATGCTAGATATTTTCTTAAGAATTGTTTTGAATAATGTTGGAAAGGTGAAGTAAGTGTTCTCAATCTGTTTACATTCCATTCTTTTGCACTATTAAATGCTATCAACATTTGACCTCATTGTTTATGTGTGATTAATTATTGTTATTTACATGTTTATTTGTACGTTAGTAAAGAATGTAAGTGTTCCAAAATGTTTTTGAAAATTAATAAGAGTCAACAAAAATGTCATTGCTAAATTAGTAAAAAAAAAAAAAAGTTTTTGTAAGTCGATTTTTATTTTTATTAATCGTAAAAATAGCTGACTAATCGGGAGAAAATTTGTCGTTTGAGACAGCCTTACCGAAATATATTTCCTTCTCACCTTTTTAACCCTTGACCCATTTTCAATCCTGAAATACAACATGTTACAAAAAATAATGCGATGGGACTATTAGGGTGCTTTTCAAAAGAAAAACTCTAATACATACAAGTATGCATAGTTTCCATTCACTATAATGTATTTTGTTTGACCCCATTTTAATTTCTTCCATTGTAAACAATAGAGGTGCACGATAATTATCGGTCCGATAATAGGAATTATGACATCATCCCAATAAATCCCATAACATTATATATTATCGGGCCTATTAATAATATTTTTGCCACGGTGTCGGATTGGGATGTGTGCATTTGTTTCCACTCCTGTTTTGCCAGTATGCAAAGTTACTTGTTGTTACTGTTCTAGAGGCCGTATTTTTCCGTCACTGAGTTATAAACCTTAGCAAATGGTTGCATTTTACAGAGTTAGGTTTTCAAGTTCTAGATAGGCCTTTTGGTTATTGATAGGCTTGCTGTTCTGTAATTGCCAGGTCAAGAAAGTTGTTTCATGGACCGAGATGACAAAAGTCTCTTCTCCTGTTGCACCAAATGTTTTATCTGCTGACAAAGCACAATACCTGTTGGGTTTATGCTTGTTGTAGATCAGTGCTCATTGTTCAGAGAAGCACACCGTCAATGATATTGACTGATTGATTGTGATTGACTCAAATTTATTTGAAAAAATTATAATGGGCACTTTATTTGAAGTCAAAACTGTTCTTGCCTTTGTTTTGTTCATTATAGTAATGTTCATGTCATCATGAAAATTCTGGTTCGGTCAAAAGCAAATCTATGCTGAATCAACCACTAGTTTTTTTTTACCTACAGGTGTTCTAAAACTAAAGTGAATATACATTGAAAAATTATATTTATATATTATCGGTTATTGTATCGGCCTTGCACCCCTAGTAAACAATACAGGGTACCTTTAGTTGCTTGTCTCCAGTGGCGGACTTGGCAATTTTGGGGCCTAAGGCGAACATATCCAGGGGTGCTCTTGGTGGGTCAGGGGTTAAAAATGTGAGATGGGTGTGGAGGAAATATGTTCTGGTACACTAGGGCTGTCCTAAACGACAAATTTTCTCCTGATTAGGCAGCCGACTAGTTTTACGATTAATCGACTAATCTAATATTAATCTAATTTTCTTTTCTTTTTTTTTTTTTTTTTTACTAATTTAGCAATGAAATTCTTGTTGACGCGTATTAATTCACAAAACTATTTTGGAACACTTAAATTCTTTATAATAGTACAAATAATCATGTAAATAACAATAATTAATCACAAACTATGAGGTTAAATGCTGAAAGCCTTTACTAGTGCAAAAGAATGGAAAGTTAACAGATTCAGAACACTGACTTTGCCTTTCCAACATTATTCAAAACAATTCTTTAAAAAAATTCTAGCAAGATTATTACAGTAAACTACTATATAATAGTATAATAATTATTCATTGCCAATCATATTTGTCATGAACTGTCATTTGAAAGCTATTCTTAGTATAGAATCTGTATTATGTAGTATTTACTCAACATATTATAATATTAATTCTGAAGTATGTGGGATTAACTCCAGAAATCATTATTTATATGACGAACATGACTTGCTTTTGCTGTTAACTAGCTGTTGAGTGTAATTGTATGACTGATTGGAACTGCGCTACATTGTTTCGCCACAGGGTGTGCTGTCGTGTATTTTATGTTTGGTATGAAGAAGAAGAAAGTTAAGAGGCGTTAGAGGCCTGTTTTCAACTTCTCCCTCACTGCACTTTGGCTCTCATGGAGAGCACGTTCGCTCATGTGTTCGAAATAAACGATAGCTGACGTGCAAAGTAGCAAGTGAGCTGTAAAAATAGCGAGCTTAGTGGCGTGAAAACCGCGGGAGAGCTCAGTGAAGCTAACGAACAGCTAAGCGGAGCTAAGCGATGCTAAACGGCGCTAAATGAAGCTAAGCAACTGATACTCAGTCCATCGTTGGGGAACATTCCAATTGTAGTGCGTGTGTGTGTGTGGGGTGAAGGGATAATACAAATGCAGCATTCAAATGGCTTTCTTTTTTATTTTATTTTTTTGTTTGGTATGCGGACATAATTATACATGACGAATAGTTGGGGGTGCTGCTGGCTCCGGTGGCCCAAGCTGTTGCTCGTTGGGGCAAGGGCAGCTGGTTGGGGGCCTAAGCCAATCGTCTACTTCGCCTGAATAGTAGATCTGCCTATGCTTGTTTCAAAGTAGTGTTGCTGGAGTGCTCAATTTTGCTATTAATAGCACAGTAGCTCATCATGCACTACCAGTTCGTAGCGAAGTATAACCAAGTAACTGATACTCGACTACCATACTGAAAGGAATTGACGGTTAAATGCGTCATGATCTGTCTCTCTTAATTGCGAATACAATTCTGGATGTCGGTAAGCAAGGTGTTCTGCTCTGTTTGAAGTGTTTTGTCCTTGAGTCAGTCTTGAAACCAAAGACTTGAAAGCCAGCTTTGTTTTTGTTGACTTGCCTTGGCTGTTGGCTACAGTTGCCATATTATGCTAGGCACATCTGCCTTTGCGGGGAGACTGCATTTAAGGAGCTTGCGTACATGCACTTTTAAAGGCAGTCCTCTTGTCAACAGATAGGGTCCATGTTAAGAAACTGTCATTTGGTATGCATCGCCCTTTAAGGCACTGTCAGAATTGTTGCGTCTTTTTTTTGTCTTCAGTCTATATATCTTTGTTTTTAAAATTCTTGGACTGGGAGGGGGTGGGGTAAAAAACTAGATACATATTTTTTATGACAAGTAAAAACATGGTAGGATACTGGTACATCGTGCACCATTACAATGTTTTTATTTATTAAATTTTTTTTTTTTAAAGTAGACCTTTCGCACATAGTAATACTAATAGCACTATAACATTGTCGTATTCCGCAGAGAAAATCAACAGTTACTTTCAAATGACTTGGATAACAATTCAAATAGTTATTTAGAATTGAGTCACTTTCAATTAGTGAGTCAATTACTTGTCAGTATGTATGTTATGCTAATGCTGGTATATAATTAACGGGTTAGTTGTAAAATACCAATGTATTTATTGGTTGCTTCGTCTAGCCCCCACGTGGAATCCTTCTGTACGGACCCCCGGGAACTGGAAAGACTTTGATTGCCAGGGCTGTCGCCAATGAAACTGGAGCCTTCTTCTTCCTGATCAATGGTATGACAATTCAGTATTATGTATGTACTTGGTATGTCATCATAGCTGCATTGATTGACATTAGAACTGGCTGGATAAGTTTTCCCTTAGCTGTCATAAAAATGCCAGTGTAAGCCTTACTACTCCGGTTGGATTATGTACATGTAGAGGTTGTTTTAGTACATTCTTTAACGCCTTTGCCATTGACTTTTAACAGGCCCTGAGATAATGAGCAAATTGGCTGGTGAGAGCGAGAGTAACCTAAGGAAGGCCTTTGAAGAAGCAGAGAAAAATGCTCCTGCCATCATTTTCATCGATGAGCTTGACGCTATTGCCCCTAAGCGAGAAAAGGTGAACTTGAGAGAGAAATGAATATTGTAGCTCTCTATCACGCTCACTTTTAAAAACAAATAGACAAATGTTTGCTGCTGGACAGTATAGAATAGTTATACATGTGTGTTGAATATAATTCCCAGTAAGTGCTGTAAACAATGCAATTTTGTAGACTCACGGAGAGGTGGAGAGGCGCATCGTATCGCAGCTGCTGACTCTGATGGACGGCCTCAAACAGAGAGCCCATGTCATTGTCATGGCCGCCACAAACAGACCTAACAGCATCGACCCAGCTCTAAGGAGATTCGGTAAGTAACTAGAGGCGTGCAAAATTTCCGATTCATAGATTATTTGCGATTCGGCCGTGGAAGATTCGAGAACGATTCATAAACATCCAAATTCCGATTATTGAATTATACCTGGTAACGCGGAAATAAAACACAGTCAGCACAGTCTTTGGGAAGCCGCGGTCTTCGGGACGCAATGAGGAACGGACAGAGAGTAAATATCTTGTTCACAGATTGTAGAACTAAATGTGAACTAGATGCGAAATGACAGACTTGCCGCCATCTTAAAGCAGTAGACTTCTCTAGAAGGCTCTGTTGTAGCGAACCTAATTACTTTTTATCTAAAATATGCCTAACAGGGCAAAATCTTGACTTGAATCTATAAATGATGAAACAGTTTTAAAACTTATCGAAAGTAGACAGATGGGAAATTATGGAATAACAGGAACAATTTTAACAACTTTAACAGTTGATTCACAACATTAAATAAATTGAATGTAGTTTAAAGCTTTTGATACAGAATGGGGACTTGAGTATTTTATTTACTGTTTTTAACTGTTGATACTAAAATAGTTTAGTTTAGCCTGAGAGGATTTTTGAACAATTTTGGAACAAATATACAAAACATTAAAAGTGTGGTGGGGTGCATCAATAATCGATTTATAATTGAATCGGAGCCTCGTAATCGTAATCGGATCGTTAGGTGCTCAAAGATTCCCAGCTCTATAGGTAACGTGGTAAGGGTAAAACACACAAGGGCTTGAGTGGCTTTCGTGTTCCTGCCGTTAGTGAGCTCATAAAATGTTTTAATCTCCTCAGGCCGTTTTGATCGGGAAGTGGATATTGGTATTCCAGATGCCACTGGCAGACTAGAGATTCTCCAGATTCACACCAAAAACATGAAGCTGGCTGATGACGTCGACTTGGAACAGGTCTGTACCTATTCTCGTGTTGCAACATAGATTTATTATTTAATTGTTGAGTATTTTAAGTGGGGATACACCGAAAATGTTCAGCTGAGCACCTGTGGTTATTGGTCAGACGCATCAAACAAACGTAAGATGGGTTACGTTCAAGAAAATTGGGGTGACATGCCAGACATATTTTATTGTGTATACAGTATTTTACATTCCAAAGGATGGGAAAAAAAAGTGCAAAACGTGTGTCTGTGTAATATGTGCACACATATGGTGTACGGGACATAGAGTACTTACTATTCAGTGTTTTTGTTTCCATATCATTGCAAAATTTCCTCAAAATAAAGTGAGGAAACTCCGTATTTGAACACCTTGCGATCCCCCCCCCCCCCCCACCCCCCACTTGGAAAGAATGAGTGGGTTTGAAATTTTCATGGTAGTTGCTTGTCCACTGTGAGAGACAATTCCCCCCAAAATCCAGAAAACAGTTTAGGGTTTTTTTTTTTTTAACAATTTGTATGATCCTGCTGCAAATAATTATTTTAACACCTGAGAAAGTCAATGTTATTATTTGGTACAGTAGCCTTTGATTACAATTACAGAGGTCAAACGTTTCTTGTAACTTTTCACCAGGTTCGCACAGGTTGCAGCAGGGATTTTGCACCACTGCTCCACACAGATCTTCGCTAGATCAATAAGGTTTCTAGGCTGTCACTGAGAAACAGTTTGAGCTTCCTCTTAATATTTTCTATTAGCTTTAGGTCTGGAGACTGACTAGGCTTTTCCAGAACCTTGGTGTGCTTTTTACGAAGCCACTCCTTGGTAATTCTGGTTGTCTGCTTCAGGCTATTGCCATACTGTAAGACCCAGTCACGACCCATTTTCAATGCTCTGAGTGAAGGAAGTTATTCCCCAAAATCTCACCATCCATGGCCCTGGTCAGCCGCTCCTCAATGCTTAAAATTGTCTGTTCCCATGTATAGAAAAACACCCCCAAAGCATGATGCTATCACCGTCATGCTTCACAGTAGGGATGGTGTTCTTGGGATGTTACTCATCATTCTTCCTCCTCCAAACACTGAGTGGAAATAAGACCAAAAAGTTGAATCTCATATCACTTGACATGACTTTCTCCCATGACTCCTCTGGGTCATCCAAATAGTCATTGGCAAACTTAAAACGGGCCAGGACATCTGCTGGTTTAAGCAGGGAAACCTTCCGTTGGATGCATGATTTTAAACCATGATGTCTTGGTGTATTACCGACAGTAACCTTGGAAATGGTGGTCCCAGCTCCTTTCAGGTAATTGACCAGCTCCTCCTATGTAGTTCTCAGCTGATTCTTCACTATTCTTAGGATCGCTGAGACCCTCTGAGGTAGATCTTGCATGGAGCCCCAGTCAAAGGGAGATTTGCAGTCATGTCTAGCTTCTTCCATTTTCTAATAATTGCTCCAACTGTAGCTCTTATATTACCAAGCTGCTTGGCAATTGCCCCGTAACCCTTTTCAGCCTTGTAGAGGTCTACAATTATGTCTCTGGTGTCTTTGGCCAGCTCTTTGGTCTTGATCATATTAGTAATTGGATTCCTCATGATTGTATGGGGTGGACAGGTGTTTATATGCAGCTGACCGCCTCAAACAGGTAAAAAAGTCACTCCAAAAGTTTACTTCCACTCCACTTATTCTTTGGAATTTTTAAAGGCTATTAACTCATTCACTCCCAGCCATTTTCACCAGAGCAAAGCCTTTCGCTCCCGGCTGTTCTACTGGATTTTGACTGATTTTGCAAGGCCCACAGAAAAATTCTGTTCCATTGCTTTATAAACATGGAACCCACCAATAGAAAGATTAGACCCTCTTCTTTCAGCAGGAAAAAAAGTAAGTTCACATCTTTTTCCATTCTTTAGAAATCAGCATAAGAAAATAGTTTTTAGTTTTTTTTTTTTTTTTTTTTAGTGTAAGCAATTTTCCAATTTCTGATGAAAAAAGAGAAATTCAGCTTTTTGCGAAATTATACATTTCAAACATAACATTGACTTTAACACAGCTGTGTTTTGCTTTAGTTACATCCCAAACATCTGAATGTTTTCCTTTTACAAAGTATCATGAAGAACAAGACAAATAGAGCTTTTGATAGCAAAGTAACAATTTATTTACACATAACTGAGAGATGACGCTGCTGTCGCTGCAACAGCTGGGTAAACTTTTCACTCATCGCTCCCTGTCTCATGAAGAGGATTTTTTTGAAAGAGGATTTTTTTTTGTTTCTGCGGGGTTTGCTCGGCGAGCAGCACGGACGGCAACGAAATCTTCCGCTGCACTGGTGGTCCCGGTTGTTCTGCTTGGTCGTCCACCGCCTGTCATCCCGGGCGTCCTCTCGGTTGTTCTGCTCGGTTGTCTGCTGCCTGGCAACGGCCCGGCCGTTTGTTGCCGTTGAATCGGGTTGCAGGTCTTGCCAAATGTGCTACTGCCCTCCAGTGGACAGTTTTATTGCTTTAAAATGGAGTTTCAGCTTTGTGCTTTGGAGCTCAGTTGAATCAGGACCCAGAGATGTCTTTTATGGAAAAAAAACAACGTAAAAGACGTATAAATACATATAGATAGAACTGATTTATACGTTTTTTTGGAGCAAATGAGTTAACAGGTCTTTGAGGCTCACAATTCTTGCTGTTGGACAGGTGTTCAAATACTTATTTGCAGCTGTATAAAATTGTGAATAAATCATACACTGTGATTTCTGGATTTTTTTTCTTTAGATAGTCTCTCACAGTGGACAAGCACCTACCATGAATATTCCAAACCCGCCCATTTCTAAGTGGGAGAACGTGCAAAATTGCAGGGTGTTCAAATACTTATTTTCCATTTTAATTTTGACGATAACGCCCTCCCCTGCTGCTGAGAATTTCTTAGTCAACTTTAGTTGATCAGCTAAGTTTGTTGATTGTGAGCATGCAAATTTGAGGTTTTACCAAGCTGTCTTTGTGTGACATGGCAGGTAGCCAATGAGACCCACGGTCACGTAGGTGCAGATCTGGCCGCCTTGTGCTCTGAGGCAGCGCTGCAGGCCATCAGAAAGAAGATGGACTTGATTGATCTAGAAGATGAGACCATTGATGCAGAAGTGATGAATTCGCTCGCCGTCACCATGGATGACTTCAAGGTAAAAATGCATTATCAGTATTCAGATTATTTTTTAAGGGCTGATGAAATATAATGAAATATGTAAAATGATTTTCAGTGGGCTCTGAGCCAGAGCAACCCATCAGCTCTTAGAGAGACAGTGGTTGAGGTACCTAACATTACTTGGGAGGATATTGGTGGTCTGGAAGATGTCAAGCGAGAGCTGCAAGAGTTGGTACAGGTATGGAAACACGAAATATAACTCAATGTCTATCCAGTTACTATCAGCAAACGTTTCCAAATTGAATGTCGCCTTCACTTTTATTGAATTTAGTACCCAGTGGAGCATCCGGACAAGTTCCTCAAATTTGGCATGACCCCATCCAAGGGGGTGCTCTTCTACGGACCTCCTGGATGTGGTAAGACCCTGCTGGCCAAAGCCATCGCCAATGAGTGCCAGGCCAATTTCATCTCCATCAAGGGACCAGAGTTGCTCACCATGTGGTTCGGAGAGTCCGAGGCAAACGTCAGAGAGATTTTTGACAAGGTTAGTTTGTGACCCTGTCAGTTCTGTCATTATCGAGGTGAAACATGGACTATCCTGACGCATATTCGTCCTTTTTCCAGGCTCGTCAAGCAGCCCCTTGCGTTCTCTTTTTCGACGAACTGGATTCCATAGCGAAGGCTCGCGGCGGCAACGTAGGAGATGGCGGTGGCGCGGCCGACCGTGTTATTAACCAAATCCTGACCGAGATGGACGGCATGTCCAGCAAGAAGAACGTCTTCATCATCGGCGCCACAAACAGACCCGACATCATCGACCCAGCTATTCTCAGACCCGGACGTCTGGACCAGCTCATCTACATCCCCCTGCCTGACGAGAAGAGCCGAATGAGCATCCTTAAGGCCAATTTACGCAAGAGTCCCATCAGCAAGGTGAGCTTCTTTCACTGCAGTGGACCTCCCCTCATCGTGGTTCTGTCTACCAAACACTGCATCTTGATAATCCTAGGATGTGAACCTGGACTACCTGGCAAAGATGACCAACGGCTTCTCCGGAGCTGACCTCACAGAGATCTGTCAGCGAGCGTGCAAATTGGCCATCAGAGAGAGCATCGAGAACGAGATCCGCAGAGAGAGGGAGAGGCAAACTAATCCTTTAGCGATGGTCAGTCTTGGTCGCTCGGCCTCCATTATCTCAGTACATTGCCATTCCAACACGTTTGCTCTTTGTAGGAGGTGGAAGAAGATGACCCAGTGCCCGAGATCAGGAAGGACCACTTTGAGGAAGCCATGCGATTCGCTCGCCGCTCTGTCAGCGACAACGACATTCGCAAATACGAAATGTTTGCACAGACACTGCAGCAGAGTCGTGGCTTTGGCAGCTTCAGGTATGTTTGTGGTCTTTTTGTAATGCGCCATTTTAGAAGAGTGATGTCGTGGCTTTAGAGATTATGGTCTCTATAAATACACCCACATGTAATCCTCTTGTAAAATGTGAACTGATGTTTGACTGAATCAGACTTTGGGAAAAGGCTGGTCTGCGTTATCGTACTAGTGATTTCATGAGCATTAATGAATGATTATAATGGATGCCATTTAGATTCTTCCGGCAAATGATCTCACTTTTGAATGGATGTAAAATATTTAGGGCTGCAGCTATACAATATTTTAGTAATCAAGTATTTGACTTAAAATTGTATTGATTAATCAGATAAAACACATTTTAGGTAAAGCGCAATTATAAATATACTAGAGCTGAAACGAATATTCCAGTAACTTGAGTTTAAAGTCTGATCCGAGTAATTTTATTGACCTCGAGGAATCGTTTAATTTTGCCAGCTCTAAGCGTCACGTTTTGCCGGGACTACTTTTAATGCGGGACAACGCGCTGATGTCATGTGCGTAGAGGAATAAGCAATTAAAAAAAAACCTTACTGTAGCCGACAGCCGCTACAAACTACACAGACGTTGCTAAGAACTACAGGTGGTGTCCGAGGCTTCTCATAGATATCGTATGCATTTAGGACTAGATGCGAAATGACAGACTCAGCCGCGTCTGGGCAGCGTTAGTAAGCAGCTGCCATCTTTAAGCAGGACACTTCTCAGCGCTAATAAATATAACGTTACTGTCACTCGCTCACGTAACGTTAGCCCTTCGGAGGGCTAGGTTTCTATTTATTATGACCACTGTCAATGCGTGGCTAACGTGTCTTACATACAGGCTTTATTTAATCTGTAAAAACACAGCGCTGTAGAGTGATGAGGGTGTAAAATTAAAACATAATAAAGCTAACTGTCAGTTTTAGCTCGGTAGTCATTGCTGAATAAAACACCAAGTAGCACTGGTCCCTATTTATTTTGAACACTGCAAAACTCAAAATCCTATCAGGATTTACAGATAAGACTAACTGAAAACTTAACTAGAACTTAAAAATAGCTTGACACAAATGGAAATTCAATTGGAACACTTGGGGAAAAACACGTAGCTTTCAAGTGATGTCTGTTACCAAGCGTAATTATTTTTTAGTAGGGCTGTCAAGCGATTAAAATTTTTAATCGAGTTAATTACAGCTTAAAAATTAATTAATCGAAATTAATCACAATTCAAACCATCTATAAAATATGCCATATTTTTCTGTAAATTCTTGTTGGAATGGAAAGGTAAGACACAAGACGGATATATACATTCAAGATACGGTACATAAGTACTGTATTTGTTTATAATAACAATAAATCAACAAGATGGCATTAACATTATTAACGTTCTGTTAAAGCGATCCATGGAAGACTTGTAGTTCTTAAAAGATAAATGTTAGTACAAGTTATAGAAATTTTTTATATTAAAACCCCTCCTGGTGTTTTCGTTTTATTAAAATTTGTAAAATTTTCAATCAAAAAATAATCTAGTAGCTCGCCATTGTTGATGTCAATAATAACACCATGCTCACTCCCCAAACCCATAAAATCATTTGGACCCAAGCGCCAGCAGAGGGCGCCAAACACCAAAAAACAAGCGGACCTTACACTGCTGTCATTTTAATCTGTTTGAGCGGGGCATGTGCGTTAATTGCGTCAAATTTTTTATCGTGATTAATTAAAATTATTTACCGCCCGTTAATGCGATAATTTTGACAGCCCTAATTTTTAGGTAAGAAATATTTTTTTTAATATAAGATCTAGAAGTTTTTTGAGTGAAAGCAGTGAATTTTTTTTCTAGTCACATCTGAGATGCAATTGTTGGCTGTTTTCAACAATGTTCATCGAAAATAAAGACATTGATTGACTGAAAATGGTTTAGAGCGGAAACGAACACTCGAGCAACTCGAGTAACTCGAGTTTAAAAACTGATCCGAGTAATTTTATTCACCTCAAGTAATCGTTAATTTTGACAGCTCTAAGCATCACGTTTTGCTCGAACTACTTTTAATGCGGGACAACGTGCTGATGTCACGTGCG
Organism: Corythoichthys intestinalis; assembly: GCF_030265065.1. NCBI lineage: Eukaryota > Metazoa > Chordata > Actinopteri > Syngnathiformes > Syngnathidae > Corythoichthys > Corythoichthys intestinalis. The sequence continues at coordinate 54,416,059 of NC_080397.1, read as the reverse complement.
TAGAGGAAGAAGCAAAAAAAAAAAAAAAAAAAAACTTACTGCAGCCGACAGCCGCTACAAACGACGCCGACGTTGCTAAATACTATCCCGCACGATGCTTTGTTGGTAGCTGGTAGCGTCTGATGAGTCTCATAGAGATCACATGTATGTTGAACTAGATGCGCATTGACAGACTCGGCCGCGTCTGGGCAGCGTTAGTAAACAGCCGACATCTTAAAGCAGCAGAGCGCTAAGCGCTAATAAAGAGCGCTAAAGCGCTAATAAATAAGATTAACATTACTGTGACTAGCTCACGTAACGTTAGCCCTGCGGAGGGCTAGGTTTCTATTAATTATGACCACTTTCGATGCGTGGCTAACGTGTCTTACATACAGGCTTTAACATAACATAGCGTTGTGGAGTGATGAGGATGTAAAATAAAAACTCAATAATGCTAACTATCAATTTTAGCTCAGACGTCATTGCTGGATAAAACACCAAGTAGCACTGGTCCCTAATGTGCTCCAATACAGCCTGTATCATACATTTATTTTGAACACTGCAAAAACTCAAAATCCTTTCAGGACTTACAGTTTAGACGAACTTAAAACTTAACTAGAACTTAAATGGCTTGACACAAATAGAAATTCAATTCAACTTTTAAGTGATGTGTGTTATCAAGCGTAAAGGCATTTTTAGGTGTATATATATAATATATATATATTTTTTAATAAGGTCTAAAGGTTTTTTGAGTGAATTAGTCTTTTTTTAAAATTCTAGTTACATCTGAAATGCAATTGTTGGCTGTTTTCAACAATATACATCAAAAATAGACATTGATTGACTGAAAATGGTTCAAGATTAGATGAAATGTCTTGTTTTCTCATGTATATTTATAATTGCTCTTCACCTAAAAATGTATTTGTTTTATTCGATTACTCAATTAATCGATAGAATTTTCAGTCGATTACTCGATTACTAAAATATTCGATAGCTGCAGCCCTAAAATGGTTCAATATTGGATTACCGTAAATTCCCGAATGTAAGGCGCAACCGTGTATAACGCGCACCCCAAATTTACTTGTAAAATCTAGGGGAAATTATTGTACCCGTGTATAACGCGCACCCTAATTTTAGCACCAATAAATAGAAGAATACAAGAAAACAGAGCTCATGTCCAGATACAGAAATGTCATTTTACTGACTGGTGAAACTTCTTGAACTTAACAGAATCCAGGAGAAAACAAAACAGATGTGACTTTTCTTTTAAAGGCTGCTGTATAACTTGCTCGTTTCATCATGATGAATAAATGTTTCCTCCATGGATTGATACGGTAAAATGAAAGTGAGAACGTAAATCGGAAACCAGAGAGAGCTCATTGCTGTCGATATGACAGTAACAATAGGAACTATTTTTATTTGGATTTGAGTTTCCCAAGGGACAGATATATTTGACAGACACAGAAAGTCTGTGTTGTGTTACGTTTGTTACGGTCCGAGTTGTGGAGCTGCAATGAACGTTGACTCAAATGTGTTCAAGAATATAAATTCTGTGCTTTATGAAGAGTGAAAAAAGCAGAATTTAACAGACGAAATCATTCGACCAATCAGAGTGAAGTATTACCGTGTTGGCCCGTTGTATAGTTCCCGGGGGGAGGTATTTTGTTGAGGGAATAGCCGGAAAGATGGTTATATTCCGCGGGTTGCATGTGAGACAGACATTGCTACCGTATTTTGTTGCAGCCTAAATGTCAATAAAGCAACGCGGATTAGCTCTGTTGTTTCATACTCCGCCTCACTGCTTTCCTAGCTCGCCACGACCGAAACAAAATGGTGACGTCACGTACCGTAATGGTCGGCAACAGATTGCCGCATACATTTCTTCAACACAACATGGCCATATCAATAAAAAAAATCGGTCATTATATATATATATATATATATATATATATATATATATATATATATATATATATATATATATATATATATATATATATATATATATATATATATATATATATATATATATATATATTTACTCACCGCCCACTTTATTAAGTACACCTGTCCAACTGCTTGTTAACACTTAATTTCTAATCAGCCAATCACATGGCGGCAACTCAGTGCATTTAGGCATGTAGACATGGTTTAAGACTATCTCCTGCTGTTCAAACCGAGCATCAGTATGGGGAAGAAAGGTGATTTGAGTGACTTTGAACGTGGCATAGTTGTTGGTGCCAGAAAGGCTGGTCTGAGTATTTCAGAAACTGCTGATCTACTGGGATTTTCACGCACAACCATCTCTAGGGTTTACAGAGAATGGTCCGAAAAAGAAAAGATATCCAGTGAGCGGCGGTTCTGTGGGCGGAAATGCCTTGTTGATGCCAGAGGTCAGAGGAGAATGGCAAGACTGGTTTGTGCTGATAGAAAGGCAACCGTGACTCAAATAACCACCTGTTACAACCAAGGTAGGCAGAAGAGCATCTCTGAACGCACAGTGCGTCGAACTTTGAGCCAGATGGGTTACAGCAGCAGAAGACCACACCGGGTGCCACTCCTTTCAGCCAAGAACAGGAAACTGAGGCTACAATTTGCACAAGCTCATCAAAATTGGACAGTAGAAGATTGGAAAAATGTTGCCTGGTCTGATGAGTCTCGATTTCTGCTGAGACATTCGGATGGTAGGGTCAGAATTTGGCGTCAACAACATGAAAGCATGGATCCATCCTGCCTCAGGCTGGTGGTGGTGGTGTAATGTGTGGGGAATATTTTCTTGGCACTCTTTGGGCCCATTGGTACCAATTGAGCATCGTTGGAATGCCACAGCCTACCTGAGTATTGTTGCTGACCATGTCCATCCCTTTATGACCACAATGTACCCAACTTCTGATGGCTACTTTCAGCAGGATAATGCGCCATGTCATAAAGCTGGAATCATCTCAGACTGGTTTCTTGAACGTGACAATGATTTCACTGTACTCAAATGGCCTCCACAGTCACCAGATCTCAATCCAATAGAGCATCTTTGCGATGTGGTGGAACGGGAGATTCACATAATGAATGTGCAGCCGACAAATCTGCACCAACTGTGTGATGCCATCATGTCAATATGGACCAAACTCTCTTGAGGAATGCTTCCAGCACCTTGTTAAATCTATGCCACGAAGAATTGAGGCAGTTCTGAAGGCAAAAGGGGGTCCAACCCATTACTAGCATGGTGTACCTAATAAAGTGGCCGGTGAGTGTATATATTTGTCTCCATCCCTGTACCCGTTTATAATGCACACCATGATTTTACAAGTTGATTTTGGGGAAAAAAGTGCGTTATATTCGGGAAATTAAGGTAAATGGCTTTTTCTCATGTATATTTATAATTGTTCTTTACCTAAAAAAAAAAAAAAAAAAAAGTTTTATCCGATTACTCAATTAATGGATAGAATTTTCAGTCGATTACTAAAATATTCAATAGCTGCAGCCCTAGTGTGACGTGAGGACAAAATTTGTCGCAGCCAGTGACTTAAATCTTCGGTTATCAGTGTCCACATGATGGAGCCACAAACGCAGAATTCGCACTTCTACACTTTCCTCATCGTTCTTAAAAACTTTGGTTTAATTGTGCGTGTGGATGATAGGCCTATCTGTAGAAAAATATATTTTCTTCTTCTTCTCTTCTTCTTCTCAGATCAATTTTTTAAATCGAGTTACCCAAATTATTCGCGGAAATGTTTCAGCTCTATTTTATTTACAGCCTTGTATGAGGTCCTAAAGTTAGCTGCCATTTTGAATGATCACTTCCAGCTGTCCCAGTTTAAATGGCATTGGGCTGGTCTTTGCGCTAAGCGTTCCCATTGTCTTTTCCAGGTTCCCTAACAGCAACACCGTTGGCAGCGGTCCAAGCCACGGCACAAGTGGAACCGGCACCGGTCCCGTTTTCAATGAAGATAACGACGATGACCTTTACGGATAAATGTACACACTGTCCAAAGTGGTCAGCACAGGAATGACACCTGTACAAATTCTCACCAGATTCCACCTTTTTAGGACTTTGTGCTTCTTTCTTGTGTTCCGATGTTTTTTTTTTTTTGTATAAGTTCCCTCAGAGAAAGCATGTTGCCACTTGGCTTGCCCTGGCTTTGTTGTGGGCGGGGAGAAGGGGGTATTTGCAAATCAACGAGGGTGAGTGCTGGAGCTTTTCCAGTGGGGAGGGGTGGGGGGGGGGGGGGTCGGGTTTATTGAGTGGCCTCGTTTTCAGTATACTATTTAGCGATGGGATTCAATGCTAGACCTTGAAAAATGGAGAGAAAAAAAAACATGACTAAATTACTTTTTTTTTGTTTTTTAAAATAAAACAGTAGCATATAATGTATTCAATTTGTCAAGGTTATGTTGTTGAAAATAAAATCTCACAAGTGTTAAGAATGTCTCTGCCCCGGGGGTTTATATTTTAGTTAGGCGTTGAGTACAAGATGTTTTCCAAAAATAGAAGTGACACTTTTGTGCGCTCTAGGCAATTCTGCTGCTGGCCACACGGTGTCACTGTCGCAGACTTTCATTAGTGCAGTAGTTCTAAACCTTGTTAAAGGCACCAAACCCCATGAATTTCTCGTGCATTTACCGAACCCTTCGGAATTTAATGAAGCCTTTATTTTTTTCTAGGGCTGTCAAACGATTAAATTTTTAATCGAGTTTATTACAGCTTAAAAATGAATTAATCGTAATTAATCGCAATTCAAACCATCTATAAAATATGCCATATTTTTCTGTAAATTGTTGGAATGGAAAGATAAGACACAAGATGGATATATACATTCAACATACGGTACATCAGGACTATTTGTTTAATATAACAATGAATCAAGATGGCATTAACATTATTAACATTCTGTTAAAGCGATCCATGGATAGAAAGACTTGTAGTTCTTAAAATAAAAAAATGTTAGTACAAGTTAGAGAAATTTTATATTAAAACCCCTCTTAATGTTTTCGTTTTAATAAAATTTGAAAAATTTTCAATCAAAAAATAAACTACAGCCCGCCATTGTTGTCAATAATTACTTACACAATGCTCATGGATGCTGAAGCCTATAAAATCAGTCGCACCCAAGCGCCAGCAGAGGGCGGCAAAACTCCATAAAACACAACAAGTGAGCGTTTCACTGTGTACTGTTGTTTAAATCTCTCTGAGCGGGGCATCTGCGTTAATTGCGTCAAATATTTTAACGTGATTAATTTTAAAAAATTAATGCCCGTTAACGCGATAATTTTGACAGCCCTATATTTTTTTTGAAATTCAAAACCGATATAGCTAAGCTACCAAGCAAATTCTCGTTGAAACGTATTCAAATTTACTACGAATTTGGTGTTTTGCAGTCAATTTTCATGTCGGAAAATGAAATTTCATGTCTGTTCTTTTTTTAATTTCAGTATTAACAAGTCCTGTTCAGCTGCCTAGAGACGGGGAATAGGGGTTTGAAGTAGTGCTGCAATGATTAATCGATTAACTCGGAGTAATTCAATTAGGAAAAAGGCTTCAACTTTTGCTCCTCCGAGTACTCGTTTGGTGTTGTAATGGTTTGTTTTTAAAGTTTGTTGGTTTGTTTTGCCCTTTAGTGGCAACGGTGAATGACATAACTCATTTAACATTGCTGAAACCAGCAGTTTCCTGTTAGGATTAACATAAGGTAAGCTTTTTTTTAATGCATTTGTAATTTAGTTTATAGGTATATTTAGTTGTTTTCTTGTCTGTTTGAACGATTTGTTAAGAGCATTGTTTAAAAAAAAAAAAAAAACATTTAAGTTAGTAGACTTTACTATGCAAGTTAGCCAATTGTTCTTCTGATGTATTTAGATCCTCATTAAAAAAAAAAAAAAAAAAATACCGTTTGAGGCTAACCCCAGGTATTTTTTCCTTTTTAAATAAAGGTGCAATTCTGTATATTTTGAGGAACACTCAGGAATTTTATGTTGTATTTGCATTTAATGCTATTTTGAAAGTGCAATCTTAGCAAGCCTTTGTTTTAATTTCCTAAAATTTACTTTGCAACACATTTAATGTTCCTAATCCGATTATTAGAACTAGTTTATTAATTGACTGCTAAAATCATTGATAGCTGCAGCCCTAGTCTGAACAGTTTTGATGTATCACGTGGGGGTTTGACAAACTGTTATTGTGGTTGTTCATCATGTCTAGATTCTCATTTTATGGTCACATTCTTGCATCACTATTTTCCTGGTGTAACAATGTGACGCAAATGTTTCATTATCTGCGCAGTGCACTCTGCCTGTAGGTCTGTTATACTTGCTGATACTAAATGAGAGACGACCTTCTACTAAGCAAACCAGATTCTCCTCCCAGTAGATATAGGGCTAGGAGTTGAAAGAAATGAATTAAAGCCTGTAAATTGGTGGTAAGCCAGTCCAAAACCTTGTCAAAAACTACGCGGATTTTAAGGGGGGGGGGCAGCCCCGCTCTGGTTGCTGAAAAGTGTCATTGCATGTAATTCTTTCATATATATATATATATGGTGAAAAGCAAAACTGCAACAAAAATGAATGAAATGAACAAAAAAAAATATTTTTATAATGGGTGAAAATTATTTCTCGAAAAGATGTGACTGGCAACTTAGACGGTCATTTGCTTTGCATATAATTTGCAACAAAAAAAATAGGGGAAGGCAATTCAAAAAAAAATTTTTTTTTCTTTGAAGCATCTTTTGGGGGGATTGAATGATTTAGACACAAAAGTCCTACCCATAATATGGCCCAAAGACGACAAGGTTTTCTTCAATCAAAGGCAACTTTTTCAATGAAAAATTAAGTGTTGAAATGCAAATTTTTTAATCTCAAATATTTTTTTCGCATTCAAAAACGTTGAAATTTTTCTTTTTTAATTTTTTTCTTTTTGCAAATATTTCTTTGAAGCAACTAATTTTTTGATTGAATAATAAAGACAAAAATGTTCTGGCCAAAACGTGGCACAAATCAACATTACTTCAATCAAAAAAGTTGCTTCAATCAAAACAAAAACAAAAAAAAACCAAAAATAGCTTTCACATGCATTTTACTTTAGTTTGAGTTTCAAATTTTTGCATTCAAAAACATTTTTTGATTAAAGCCACTTTTTTGGGGGTTGATATATATTTTGATTGAAGCAACATTTTTTTGAGTGAATAATAAAGACGCAAATGTACTTCCATATGGCTCCGCCCAGGGGATAATTTTTGACTGGGGTAACTACACTGGCACGACACCGGCGGCGGGCATACTATATTCAATGGATGACGATCTTGGCGAAAAGTATTGCCTAATCTGCCTGATTAAGAATTCCCCTCAAGACTGATGGGAAACAAAAAACACTCATTGTCAACTTATTATAAGTATTCTTGTAAGTTAATTTTATTGCTGACAATGTTGTGCCCCCCCCCCCCCCCCGCCCCAAAAGTCAAACTCCGCCTATGTCCCCTGTGTGTCTTAACAGTTATCGAATCCTTGGGGTTCAATCGAACCCAGGTTAAGAACCACTGCATTAGTGACAAGGTGTTAATAACAGCGTTATTTTTTCAGTCGTGAGTAGTCAATGACTTATCCCATCTTTGCAACACTGTAACTGAGGATGTGAAAGGGTGCGTTACTGCAGTCCCTGACAAAAGTCTTGTCGCTTATCCATTTTGTAGAAACAATTGCCAATAACCTGACTTTTAATTCTTAATTGGTTTCAGAAATGGCTCATATGAAAGCTACGAGCCTCCCAAATGATGTTGAATGTACAAAAATATATTTGTTTCACTGACAAAAGATTGATCATTTAATGAAGACATAAAGGTCAAATTTTGGCAAGACAAAAGTTTTGTCGCCGACAGAAAGTAGTGTGAAAATTGAACAAAAAAATATACTTCAAATACAAAAATATGTTGCATAACATAAGCGAATTAAGTGGTGGTGCTATGAGATCCAAATGTAATATTTTGTATGACTTCCATGGGCTTGAAGGACTGAATCCATGCGGTTTGGCAAGGATTCATAGAATTTATTGAAGAAGTCATCAGGAATATCAAAGAAAGCAGTCTTGCATGCCTCCCAGAGTTCATCAACATTCTTGGGTTTTGTCTTCCATGCTTCCTATTTCATCCTTTTCATGTCTGGTGACTGTGCTGGCCAGTCCTGGAAGATCTTGATCTTCTTTGCCTTGAGGAACTTTGAGGTAGAGATTGAAGTATGCGATGGAGCGCCATCCAGCTGCAGAATTTGTCCCTTTTTATGGTTAGGAATAAGGTTTTTCCGATCATGTTTTTTTTTGCTCCCGATCCGATCCCGGTCGTTTTAGTTTTGAGTATCTGCCGATCCTGATATTTCCCGATCCGATTGCTTTTTTTTGCTCCTGATTCAATTCCAATCATTCCCGATAATTTTTCCTGATCATAGACATTTTGGCAATGCAGTAAGAAAAAAATGAATAAAACTCGGACGAATATATCCATTCAACATACAGTACATAAGTACTGTATTTGTTTGTTATGACAATAAATCCTGAAGACGGCATTTACATTATTAACATTTTCTGTGAGAGGGATCCATGGATAGAAAGACGTGTGACTTTGTATATTGTGACTAAATATTGCCATCTAGTGTATTTGTCGAGCTTTCAGTACATGATACTGTAGCCATGTCCAAATGCATGATGGGAAGTGGAACCATGACTGTGCGTAGTGCTACCAATTGATATATCTTCTCTGCGTTGGGAAATAACATAAGGTGTTAAGAAAAAGATCAATTGCTACCTTGCCTCCCCACATTGCTTCGCATGATATTTCTAATCGTAGGGAGAAAGATGAAGGCTTTAGCCAAATAAAAAAAGGCTCCAGAGGCTGCCAAAATTCACTCTACTCATTTTACGCTGCCTTTTATCTCTCTATATAGGTAAAACGGCGCCATTACAGATTGAGCGCGACAATGCGTGGGTGGGTTGTGCAGCGCATACATTAATTGCGTTAAATATTTTAACATGATACATTTAAAAAAAAAAAAAATTACCGCCGTTATCGGGATAAATTTGATAACCCTACCTTAAGCCTAAACTAAAGACTCTGGATGAGTGTAACATATTATGTCTGTAACGTTAAATACAATTAGGAAACGATTTAATTAAAACATATACAGTGGGGAGAACAAGTATTTGATACATGAAATTGATATCAAATAATCAAGTACTTGTTCTCCCCACTGTATATATATTAAAAAAAGGCCTGGCCGATATTTTTTTGCCGATTCTGATACTTTGAAAATGACGTGATCGGACCTGATCGATCTCTAGTTAGGAATGTAAGAGGCAGCTAAGATTTGTTGATATTTCAGACTATTTATGTTGCCTCCCACCCTGCAGACAATCAAAAAAACTTGTGGCATTTGCCAAAGCCCAAAGCCTGTCAAAAAGATGCACGCTGGAAAAGTGGCAAAAGGGGGATTTTTTTCAGATGAATCTTCCATTGAATTACACCACAAATATTGCAAATATTGCAGGAGACCTACTGGAGCCCACATGGATCCGAGATTCACTCATAAAACTGTGAAGTTTGGTGGTGCAAAATCATGGTCGGGGATTACATCCAGTATGGGGGTGTGCGAGAGATCTGCAGGGTGGAAGGCAACATAAATAGTCTGAAATATCAACAAATCTTAGCTGCCTCTTACATTCTTAACCATGAAAAGGGACAAATTCTGCAGCAGGATGGTGCTCCATCGCATACTTCAGTCTCTACTTAAAAGTTCCTCAAGGCAAAGAAGATCAACATCCTCCAGGACTATCATGGTGATAAATTTCCGAAAGGACAAAAAAAAAATGAATTGACGATTACCCCAATGATGGTGACTAGGGTTGTTCCGATCATGTTTTTTTGCTCCCGATCGTTTTAGTTTGAGTATCTGCCGATCCCGATATTTCCCGATCCAATTGCTTTTTTCTGCTCCCGATTCAATTCCAATCATTCCCGATAATTTTTCCGGATCATATACATTTTGGCAATGCATTGAGAAAAAAATGAATAAAACTCGGACGAATATATACATTCAACATACAGTACATAAGTACTGTATTTGTTTATTATGACAATAAATCATCAAGATGGCATTTACATTAACATTCTTTCTGTGAGAGGGATCCACGGATAGAAAGACTCGTAATTCTTAAAGGATAAATGTGACCTTGTATATTGTGACTAAATATTGCCATCTAGTGTATTTGTTGAGCCTTCAGTAAATGATACTGTACCCATTTAACTGTTCTGCCCAAATGCATGATGGGAAGTGCAACCATGACTGTGCGTAGTGGCACCAATTGAGATATCTTCTCTGCGTTAGGGTGTTACGAAAAAGATCAACTACTACCTTTCTTGAGAGGATTGTAAGGCTTTAGCCAATTAAAAAACTGCTCCAAAGGCTGCCAAAATTCTCTCTACTCATTGTACGCTGCCTTTTAGCTCTATATATAGGTAACTCGGCGCCAGTATAGATTGACCGTGACAATGCGTGAGTGGGTCGTACAGCGCATGCATTAATTGTTTTTTAAAAAATTAATTACCGGCGTTAACGCGATTAATTTGATAGCCCTACTTTAAGCCAAAACTAAAGACTCTGGATGAGTGTAAGACATTTTGTCTGTAACGTTAAATACAATTAGAAAACTATTTAATTAAAAAATATATATGTATTAAAAAAAGGCATGTCCGATATTTTTTTGCTGATTCCGATACTTTGAAAATGAAGTGATCCGACCCGCCGATTGATCGGGACATCTTTAATGGTGACTGATGTCCAATTCTGAATGACAAACTGCCGGCTATTCTAAGTTAAAAGGACATCTTTCGCTGTCAATGGCACGGAAAAATGGTTCAACTGTATTGCATTGGATCAAAAGATATACCCATATAAATATAGGAAACATTTTTTACATCTACTTTTGAACGATTATTAAATTCAGTGAAAGAAATTTTTTTATTATTTTAAACGTGTGAGACACACGAAAAAAAATCATGGTTAAAACCTACTTTCCTGACTCAGTAGGGGTCATTGAATGGGAAATAAGGGTGCTCTGCATCTCTCCAAAATCTCTTGCCATCCCTCTGTTGAAAAACAAATTGGTTACACTTAGTTATTTAGAACAAAGTTCTTCATTCCGAGTAAACACGTGCTATCACCTCCACTGTCGGGGCGACAAAGCGATGGCCAAGATTTAAAGCGTCAATGCGCTTTACGTCAACCTCTGACAGTTGAAAGTCAAAAATGTTGTAGTTCTGATGGATCCTGGAAGGCGTCACACTTTTGGGGATGCACACGACGCCGTTTTGAATGTGCCACCTGCAGATAATTGACTGCATTTTGTCATGCGTACACATGCCCATAGACTTCATAACCTGTTGACATGACACGGAAAACGGGGCCGATTCGTAGGGGGCCTATTTTCAAAAACTTCATGTTCAAATATTTTCAAAACCAAAGCTGCTACCGACCTAAACCCAAAACGGGCATCTACCTTGGCCATATGTGAGTCTCCATGAACAGCTGCATTAAAAAATTCAAAGTTGTTCCCTTATATCAGGGGTCCCCAAACTACGGCCCACGGGCCAGATAAGGCCCACCCCCACATTTGGTCTGGCCCCCTGAACATTTTTTTTTTCTCAATAGTTTTTTTTCCTGGCTTTTTTCTGTGAAGAACCCAGAGAGGGTTATTTGGTTATTATCTATTTAATTATGTTATTATTAGGGCTGTCAAACGATTAAAAATTTTAATCGAGTTAATTACAGCTTAAAAATCAATTAATCGTAATTAATCGCTATTCAAACCATTAATAAAATATGCCATATTTTTCTGTAAATTATTGTTGGAATGGAAAGATAAGACACAAGACGGATATATATGTTCAACATACAGTACATAAGTACTGTATTTATTATAACAATAAATCAACAAGATGGCATTACCATTATCAACATTCTCTTAAAGCGATCCATGGATAGAAAGACTTGTAGTTCTTAAAAGATAAATGTTAGTACAAGTTATAGAAATTTTATATTAAAACCCCTCTTCATGTTTTCTTTTAATAAAATTTGTAAAATTTTCTTGCCAAACTGTCAACCGTCGTTAGATGGTGGTAATTCACTATCTAACAAAGTGTAAACTGCCAACAAAAAACAAGATCTACTCCTTCTCCCGCCCCTACTAGTCTGAGCCATGTCAACGCAGGCAGGCGCTGCCTCCTAGTGGCTGGAGGGACACTCTTCAAATTGGCCCCGTGAAAAATCATAAAATCCGGACATTTTCATGAATTTATGAAACCCGGCCAGACCCTCCGGAGAGCACATAATAAGAGGACATGTCCGGGCAAAAGAGGACGTTTGGTCACCCTAAGTTAGCGTTTATTTCACTTAAATATGGCGAACTATGACGCCAATGCATCCAGTAGCGGCTGATTTCTCCTATTAATTTTTTTCACGACGTCTTAAAATGCATGCATGGTTCGAAAAATATAATAATTACCTTGAATCCTCGAACAAATCACTCCTGAGTCAATCGTTCCTGTTTTTATGCGGTACAGCTTTCGTACTTCTTTAAAAATCCAACCTTAAATCCGGCTTGGACATGGGCGTGTGCTGTCTTCGAATGACTATTACTAAATGAAGCTCAGCCCCTATGGTAGGGTGTGACGCAAGTGTCAGGTCAATACAGTTTTGAAGTCTATGGCATGCCGATGTGCTATGCTACAGTACAGAATTGGATGTTATTCAATTTAGCGAGTGGTTTAAATGTGATTGTCTCTAACCTAAGTATGATCTGGGCAGGGGTCTTGCTGTATCTTTGCGCTATTTCTCCCAGCTGAGGATCCTGCAGCAATCGGGGTTCCTCACCGGAGGCCCACGGTCGATCCCCGCTCCCTAGAGGACTGTAAGCTGTCAGGCAAACCCCTGCTGACCTGAGGCACAAAATCAGTGAGACAGCGGGAACCAAAAGTGGTATTTGCCATGTGGCAAAATGGATTTTGACATGTCATTTTTTTGGGTATATGGCAAAATGCATTTTGATTTGTGGCATTTTTTGGGGGTATATGGCAGTTTTGCAGGTCATGCACGTCCATGCACTTGACGGTTATGCATATCCAAATTTTCCATTCATTTTAATTAGCAGAAAAACGTGTGGTTGTGGTTTTTGGCCAACCACTTACCATTACAGCGCATTGACATTCCACGAACACCCAAGTCAGGCTACGCCATTTACGGCTATGCCCGTCCAAATTTTCCATTTTAAATGGCAGAAAAACGTGCGGCTGTGATTTTTAACCATACACTTTACATTAGAGCGCATGGACATTCAACTGTCACCCAAGTAAGGCGATGCCATTGACTGTTATGCACGTCCAAATTTTCCATTCATTTTAAGTGGCAGAAAAATATATTTGGCTGTCATTTTTGACCATACACTTTACATTAGAGTGCATTGACATTCAACTAGCACCTAAGTAAGGCAAAGCCATTGACGGCTATGCACGTCCAAATTTTTCATTTTAAATGGCAGAAAAACGTGTGGCTGTGATTTTTGACCATACACTTTACATTAGAGCGCATGGACATTGAACTGTCACCCAAGTAAGGGGATGCCATTTCCGGCTATGCCCGTCCAAATTTTCCATTTTAAATGGCAGAAAAACGTGTGGCTGTGATTTTTGACCATACACTTTACATTAGAGTGCATTGACATTCAACTAGCACCTAAGTAAGGCGATGCCATTGACAGCTATGCACGTCCAAATTGAGATGTACAAAGTTTTTAATTTTTCAACATACAACACAATGATATACAAACAAAAGGAGCAATAAAATTAAGACGTTCCTGTAATTGTTGACGAGGCTCCTGAAATAACCTGGTGGTCCAACCACAAGCATAGTGACTGCATACCCAAGATTGACACGGAAATTTGGACGTGCACAGCCATCAATGGCCTAGCCTGACTTAAGTGTCAGTTGAATGTCAATGCACTCTAATGTCAGTCTATGGTCAAAAATTGCTGGCACACATGTTTTTCTGCCATTTAATATGAATGGAAAATTTGGATGTGCATAGCAGTCAATGGCATAGCCTGACTTGGGTGTCAGTTGAATGTCAATGCGCTGTAAGTGGATGGCCAAAAACCCCAACCACACGTTTTTCTGCTAATTAAAATGAATGGAAAATTTGGACATGCATAGCCGTCAATGGCATGGATGTGCATGGCCTGCAAAACTGCCATATACCCCCAAAAAATGCCACAAACCAAAATGCAGTTTGCCATATACCCAAAAAATGACATGTCAAAATCCATTTTGCCACATGGCAAATACCACTTTTGGTTCTCGGCCCTATTGCAAAATCACACATGATCACCCAACTTGTCCAATGGACGAATTCCATGTGTAAAAATGAAGCCATGGGTGAGTTGTAAAAGTCTGCAGTACAAGTACCGGAGATCGCTACTCGAGGCTGGCTCCGTTCTGAGCATTTTCCCATAGAGGCCTATTCTAGACATCTTGATTTCACCAAAATAAACCAGTTTGAAGCTTGGTACAAACTTTGGATTTGGACTGCATAGTGATAACCATCTCTTCATGACAATTGTGTGAACACTAATTAAAATGGGTACTACTCCGTTATTCCTGGACAAATCAGAATGAAAATGGCCAGTGTGTACTCGAGCATGAATTATTTTTGGGAAATCCCGCGGGATGGGAGTCAAAATTTTATGAATTCTGTGATTGGGATGGGAATAATAGTCAACGGGAGCGGGCGGGAACACATACAGTGGTCTGAAAAAGTATCTGTACCTTTTGGAATTTGTCACATTTCTGCATAAAATCACCATAAAATGTGATCTGATCTTTGTCAAAATCACACAGATGAAAAAACAGTATGTTTTAACTAAAACCACCCAAACATTTATAGGTTTTCATATTTCAATGAGGATAGTATGCAAAAAATGACAAAAGGGGGAAAAATAAGTACAGTGGGCAAATAAGTATTTAGTCAACCACTAATTGTGCAAGTTCTCCCACTTGAAAATATTAGAGAGGCCTGTAATTGTCAACATGGTTAAACCTCAACCATGAGAGACAGAATGCGGGACAAAAAAAAACAACAACAGAAAATCACATACATAGAAAATAGAAATAGAAAATCTGTGGAGGGAGTTGAAAGTCCGTGTTGCCCAACGACAGCCCCAAAACATCACTGCTCTTGAGGAGATCTGCATGGAGGATTGGGCCAAAATACCAGCAACAGTGTGTGAAAAGCTTGTGAAGAGTTACAGGAAACGTTTGGCCTCTGTTATTGCCAACAAAGGGTACATAACAAAGTATTGAGATGAACTTTTGGTATAGACCAAAATACTTATTTTCCACCATGATTTGCAAATAATTTTTTTTTAAAATCAAACAATGTGATTTTCTGGGTTTTTCCCCACATTCTGTCTCTCATGGTTGAGGGTTACCCATGTTGACAATTACAGGCCTCTTTATATTTTCAAGT
Source organism: Corythoichthys intestinalis (assembly GCF_030265065.1). Classification (NCBI taxonomy): domain Eukaryota; kingdom Metazoa; phylum Chordata; class Actinopteri; order Syngnathiformes; family Syngnathidae; genus Corythoichthys; species Corythoichthys intestinalis. The sequence goes on along the minus strand of NC_080397.1, from coordinate 54,400,533 downwards.
GGGAGAGACTAAGTACTTATTTGCCCCACTGTAACACTTTATTTGACATTGGCATCATGAGACCAAATGAACCACCATAAAGTTTTGAATCAATTGGCTGCAAAGCTTTGTTGCTTCAAGAAGCTTCATTTGGCCATCACTGTTCCCTTGGGGGAGACGGTATACCTCTGCTGTCATCCGCTGTCAACACTGTTGTTGTCCAACATGCCTCCTAGCATGCATTGCAGCGCTCCAGATATAAATATCAATCAAAATTCATGTAATGTGCTAATTATTTATTTATTTTATTTATTTATTTACAGTTACTCTTCCAGTTGTTTCATTAATTGCTAGTTATTGTGGTTGGTAACACTATTTGACAGTGGCGCCATAAGACCGTAATTAGACAATCATAACTATGACATGACACTGTCATGAGCATTAATGAATGCTTGTAACAAATGTCATGTCAAATGTCAAATCACATTTAATATTTTGTGGCCCCCCCCACCCACGCTTTCTTTAGCTGCTGATAAGTCTGGCACATCGATCAGGACTAATCTTGGCCCATTTTTCTCTACAAAAATGCTGTCAGATTCCAGTGATGGCTGGCATGAATCGCTGTCTTTAGGTCATGCCACAGCATCTCAATGGGGTTCAAGTCAGGACTTTGACTTGGCCACTCCAGAACGTGTATTTTGTTCTTCTGAAACCATTCTGAAGTTGATTTACTTCTGTGTTTTGGATCATTGTCTAGTTGCAGCATCCATCCTCTTTTCTAGCTTCAACTGTCTGATAGACGGCCTCAGGTGTTCCTGCAAAACATTGCTGATAAACTTCTGAATTCATTCTTCCATTAGTGATTGCAAGTCGTCCAGGCCCTGAGGGAGCAAAACACCCCCAAATCTTGATACTCCCTCCACCATGCTTCACGGTGGGGATGAGGTGTTGATGTTGGTGAGCTGTTCCAGTTTTCCTCCACACATGACGTTGTGTGTTACTCCCAAACAATTCAACTTTGGTTTCATCAGTCCACAAAACATTTTGTCAAAACTTCTGTGGAGTGTCAAACGGCCTTTTTGCGAACATTAAACGAACAGCAATGTTTTTTGGTTTTTTTTTAGACAGCAGTGGTTTCCTCCGTGCAGTCCTTCCACGAACACCATTCTTCGCCATCGTTTTACATGTAGTTGATGTGTGCACAGAGATATTGGACTGTGCCACTGATTTCTGTAAGTATTTAGAAGACACGCTAGGGTTCTCTTTTACCTCTCTGAGTATTCTGCACTGAACTCTTGGCGTCATCTTTGGTGGATGGCCACTCCTTGGGAGAGAAGAAAGAGTGCCGAACTCTCTCCATTTGTAGACAACTTCACTAACTGTCGATTAATGAACATCCAGACTTTTGGAGATGGTTTTGTATCCTTTCCTAGTTTTATAAACATCAACGATCCTTGATTGCAGGTCTTCAGAGTGCTCTTTTGACCAAGCCATGATGCACATCAGACAATGCTTCACATCAAGACAATTCTTACAAGGTGTGTGTTTTATAGTGGGCAGGGCAACTTTAAACCACTCATTAGTGATTGGGCACACACCTGACTTAAATTGTTTGGTAAAAATTAGTTTCAATTGCGCTTTAAGTCTCCTGAGGTAGAGGGTTCACTTACTTATTTTTCCCCCTTCTGTCATTGTTTCCATACTATCCTCATTAAAATGTGAAAACTCGGGCTGTCAAACGATTAAAATTTTTAATCGAGTTAATAACAGCTTAAAAATTAATTAATCGCAATTAATCGCAATTCAAACCATCTATAAAATATGCCATATTTTTCTGTAAATTATTGTTGGAATCGAAAGATAAGCCACAAGATGGATATATACATTCAACATACGGTACATAAGGACTGTATTTGTTTATTATAACAATAAATCAACAAGATGGCATTAACATTTATTAACATTCTGTTAAAGTGATCCATGGATAGAGGGACTTGTACTAACATTTTTTTTTAAGAACTACAAGTTATAGAAATTTTATTTTAAAACCCCTCTTAATGTTTTCGTTTTAATAAAATTTGTAAAATTTTCAATCAAAAAATAAACTAGTAGCCCGCCATTGTTGATGTCAATAATTACTTGCACAATAATGGGTGCTGAAGCCTATAAAATCAGTCGCACCCAAGCGCCAGCAGAGGGCAACAAAACTCCATAAAACACAAGTGAGCGTTTCACTGTACTGTCTGAGCGGGACGTCTGCGTTAATTGCGTCAAATATTTTAACGTGATTAATTTAAAAAATTAATTAACGCCCGTTAACGCGATAATTTTGACAGCCCTAGTGAAAACCTATAAATGTTTGTATGATTTTAGTTAAAGCAGACACTGTTTTTACATCTGTGTGATTTTGACAAAGATAGATCGCATTCGATGGGGATTTTATGCAGAAATGTGAGACATTCCAAAAGGTTCAAATACTTTTTCATACCACTGTATGTGACTCAGAATAATAAGTATTATCGTTCAAAAGACTAAGAAAAAAACGAAAATTAAAAGGGCTGCCAAAAACAGAACTGTTGACTGCTCTTTTTTTTTTTTTTAAATAAACCTGTCCTGTTCAGCTATTTGAATGGAAGTCTAAGTGTCCGGTTGATCTGAACAGTCTTAATGTTTCACATTCAGAGTATGACATACTCCCATTGTGGTCATTCAACATATCTCATCTATTATGACAAAGCAGCGAACAGGAAGGGGTTGTGGGGGAACAGAAGAAAAGAAACACAAACAAAAACAGAGTCAACAAGAAATACATTGAACTCCTACACTAACTATTAATATGCTGGTGCTATCGTCAGCTAGATGTATTTCGGGTTGACACCATGTGGGGGCCTGTTGACTAGGGAAAGAAGGGGAGGGGGGTGGGGAAGTCTATAAGCCAAGTTATTGGGAGGGGTAGAGTGTACAAAAATAAGCTCTGTGATCTAGAACCCAGTAATCGTGTGAATCCCTTGTGAGTGTTAGCCTGTTGGCAACCGACTGCTTTGTTTTCAACAGTCGATGATGAAAGGTGTCACTTTGATCGGAAAACAAAAAGGGAAATCCAACTTTAAAACTCACCGACAGTGAGCCAGCAGATCTACTTGGGCCAAATATGGATGACGTTCTACCTGCAGTGACAGTGAGACACAGGAGTTCATGTTTCAGAGTTGAGTTTCACTGCTCAAACACCTTTTTAAAAAATTAGAGATGTCCGATCACGTCATTTTCAAAGTATCAGAATCGGTAAAAAAATATCGGCCATGCCTTTTTTTAATATATATATATTTTTTAATTAAATCGTTTTCTGATTGTATTTAAGGTTACAGACAAAATGTCTTACACTCATCCAGAGTTTTTAGTTTTGGCTTAAAGTAGGGCTATCAAATTTATCCTGATAACGGCGGTAATTAATTTTTTAAAAAATGTATCACATTAAAATATTTAACGCATGCGCTGCGCGACCCACTCACGCATTGTCGCGCTCAATCTGAAATGGAGCCGTTTTCCTATATAGAGCGATAAAAGGCAGCGTATAATGAGTAGAGTGAATTTAGGCAGCCTTTGGAGCCTTTTTTTAATTGGCTAAAGCCTTACAATTCCTCTCCCTACAATTAGAAATATCATGGGAAGCAATGTAGGGAAGCAAGGTCGCAAATGATCTTTTTCTTAACACCTTATGTTCTTTCCCAACGCAGAGAAAACATATCAATTGGTAGCACTACGCACAGCCATGGTTCCACTTCCCATCATGCCTTTGCGCATGGCTACAGTATCATTTACTGAAAGCTCAACAAATACACTAGATGGCAATATTTAGTCACAATATACAAAGTCAAAAGTCTTTCTATCCGTGGATCCCTCTCACAGAAAGAATGTTAATAATGTAAATGCCATCTTGAGGATTTATTGTCATAATAAACAAATACAGTACTTATGTACTGTATGTTGAATGTATATATTCGTCCGAGTTTATTCATTTTTTTCTTAATGCATTGCCAAAATGTATATGATTGGGAAAAATTATCGGGAATGATTGGAACTGAATTGGGAGCCAAAAAAAAAAAAAAAAGCAATCGGATCGGGAAATATCGGGATCGGCAGATACTCAAACTAAAACGATCGGGAGCAAAAAAAACATGATCGGAACAACCCTATAAAAAATCATTTAAGGAATCATGCATACCAAGATAGTTGCGGCTTACCTGGTTTACCACAGGCTTGTGTCTGGCCACTCTGATAATGTCATCCATCTGCCTGGCGTTGAAGTTCGACAAACCGATGGCCTTGACCAGGCCTTGGTCTACGAGGCCTTCCATGGCGACCCAAGTGTCCGTGTAGTGCGTGTCAGAGTAACACACGCTTCCGTCTTCCCGACGAGGCATCAATTCTTTCCCCGGCCTGAAGACGTGAAGAACACCAAACGTGAGCCCCGCACAGGCAGGAAATCCGCCACGGACTCACTCACTGAAAGGCCATGGGCCAATGCATTAGATAGAGGTCCACGTAGGAGAGACCCAGGTGGGCCAAGGTGGTCCTGCATGCTTCCTCAACATCTGATGGGTCATGTTTGGTGTTCCAAAGTTTGGACGTAACAAACACTTGGTCACGACACAAAGCCTGTAGGTAAACGAACAAATGCTTGAGATCTTCAATCGTTTCAGTTTAACAATCCGGGAACAAATTAGCTGCCTCGCTTCTGTAAATCTGCCCAGGGCATCTTTGGCAATTGTAGCTTTTCTCCATCTAGTGAGAAGTGAGTAAATAATATAATGCAATCCAAAGTGCAACAGAAAACAATGCATTATTATTGAAGTCACTCACTGATATTGGGCTATGTACAAACAACATTAAACCAGACAACATCACCTTGCCCGGACCGACCCTGAGAGCCAGAGCTTCTCCCACTTCCTGTTCATTCCCATATGCCGCCGCACAATCGATGTGTCGATAACCACAGTCCAAAGCTGCCAGAACTGCCTGTTTAACCTGAAATCAGCCACAACATTAAGTATGTTTGCGTCTGTGAAGGCAGAACGTTTGATTATCAAGTACATAATTGCCTTTACCTGTCCCGGTGCACTCTTCCATGTACCCAGCCCAACCATGGGCATCTTCTGGCCTGTCGCGAGAGTCGTGAAGGTGCTCATTTTCCAACTGTGTGACACATAAATTGAGCCTGTTACTATGTCCTAATAGTTTATTTTACGGCTGTCGAACGATTAAAATTTTTAATCGAGTTAATCACATCTTAAAAATGAATTAATCGTAATTAATCGCAATTCAAACCATCTCTAAAATATGCCATATTTTTCTGTAAATTATTGTTGAAATGGAAAGATAAGACGGATATATACATTCAACATACTGTACATACAGTTGTGGTCGAAAGTTTACATACACTTGTGAAGAACATAATGTCATGGCTCTCTCGAGTTTCCAGTTATTTCTACAACTCTGATTTTTCTCTGATAGAGTGATTGGAACAGATACTTCTTTGTCACAAAAAACATTCATGAAATTTGGTTCTTTTATGACTTTATTATGGGTGAAGAGAAAAAAGTGATCAAATCTGCTGGGTCAAAAATATACATACAGCAGCGCTAATATTTGGTAACATGTCCCTTGGCCATTTTCACTTCAATTAGGCGCTTTTGGTAGCCATCCACAAGCTTCTGGTTGAATCTTTGACCACTCCTCTTGACAGAATTGGTGCATTTCAGTTAAATTTGATGGCTTTCTGACATGGACTTGTTTCTTCAGCATTGTCCACAAGTTCTCAATGGGACTTTGGGAAGGCCATTCGAAAACCTTAATTCTAGCCTGATTTAGCCATTCCATTACCACTTTTGATGTGTGTTTGGGGTCATTGTCCTGTTGGAACACCCAACTGCGCCCAAGACCCAATCTTCGGGCTGATGACGTTAGGTTATCTTGAAGAATTTGAAGGTAATCCTCCTTCTTCATTATCCCATTTACTCTCTGTAAAGCACCAGTTCCATTGGCAGCAAAACAGCCCCACAGCATAATACTACCACCACCGTGCTTGACGGTAGGCATGGCGTACTTGGGGTAAAAGGCCTCACCTTTTCTCATCCAAACATATTGCTGGGCATTGTGGCCAAACAGCTCGATTTTTGTTTCGTCTGACCACAGAACTTTCCTCCAGAAGGTCTTATCTTTGTCCATGTGATCAGCAGCAAACTTCAGTCGAGCCTTAAGGTGCCGCCTTTGGAGCAAGGGCTTCCTTCTTGCACGGCAGCCTCTCAGTCCATGGGGATGCAAAACACGCTTGACTGTGGACACTGACACCTGTGTTCCAGCAGCTTCTAATTCTTGGCAGATCTGCTTTTTGATGATTCTCAGTTGAATCTTCACCCTCCTGACCAATTTTCTCTCAGCAGCAGGTGATAGCTTGCGTTTTCTTCCTGATCGTGGCAGTGACAAAACAGTGCCATGCACTTTATACTTACAAACAATTGTTTGCACTGTTGCTCTTGGGACCTGCAGCTGCTTTGAAATGGCTCCAAGTGACTTTCCTGACTTGTTCAAGTCAATGATTCGCTTTTTCAGATCCATGTATGTATATTTTTGACCCAGCAGATTTGATCACTTTTTCTGTTAACCCATAATAAAGTCATAAAAGAACCAAACTTCTTGAATGTTTTTTGTGACATAGATGTATCCGTTCCAATCACTCTATCGGAGAAAAATCAGAGTTGTAGAAATAACTGGAAACTCAGGAGAGCCATGACATTATGTTCTTCACAAGTGTAAGTACTGTATTTGTTTATTATAACAATAAATCCACAAGACAGCATTAACATTAACATTCTTTCTGTGAAAGGGATCCACGGATAGAAAGACATGTAATTCTTAAAAGATAAATGTGAGTACAAGGTATAGTAAATTTGATAGTTTGTATATTGTGACTAAATATTGCCATCTAGTGTATTTGTTGAGCTAAACTTAATGTTTGAATAGAGTATTATTTTGCATTGCTATTTTGATTGGGAATGCCAGATCTCTTTGCATTGAGCGCTTTTCTTTTGGTGAACATTATTTTATTTTTGAGAAATAGGAATATTATTTTTGTTGTGCTTTCACTAAATGATACTGTAGCGACTTAAATGTTCTTAAATACCCAAATGCATGATGCGAATTTGAGCAACCATGAGTCACAGTTGTTGCTGCAAATGGTATATCTTCTCTGCGTTGAGTACAATACATGGTGTTAAGAAAAAGACTCAAATAATTGACAAGATTACCTGGAAGATACGCAGCGAGGAATTGAAACAACTTGAAGTTAGTTTAATTTCACAGCAGCAGTATTTCACAAGAACCCGAGAGTCGAAAGAAAACACCACAAAGGCTAGTTGCGAGATTGTTCAAATTATTAATTACAAAAATTAAGCAAATATGACACACAGAATGGCTTGCTAAAATTTGCTTAAATATATTGTTCTACGTAAAGGATGTCATCCAAGGTCGGCCCCCCACATTTTTACCACCCATTTGCAAAAAGTTCGGACACCCCTGATTTATAGGAAGCATCGCTAATGTCAGAGCAGAGGAAGCGTCTTGAATATTTTTTTGCACTAGTGAAGATGACAGCATCTTCAGTGTACATTTGAAGTTCAGCATTTAAACATGAATTTGGCAAGTCATTAATATACATAGAAAATAAGAGTAGGCCCAAATATTGACTCCTGAAGCAGGCCAATAGGGACATCTAGAAATGTTGATTTGACGTGGTTACCATTAGCATCAGATGGGGCAAAAGTTTAACAATTGACCAAGATCAACACAAGGCCACGACAATGCCGAGAACTCCATTCAGGCCAGTAAGAGCACAATGTACTGTATTATTTTTTTAGCTTTGCTTGCACCCTGAGTGAACTCTACCATCTTGCCAGAAATAGTTGATGTAGCGATAATGCATTAGTGACGGCATGTTGTCAGCGTAGTTCGTTGCAGCGGCTTTCCCATGCTTCACTAATGAATCATCTGCACTCTCCTCACCATGTGACGCACGATAAGAATTGACCGTAACACAAATCACCTGTGTAGTACATTTGGATTGTAAAAAGTTTTTTAAAAAAAGGCATAGTCTTACCTGTATCTCCTTTTGGGGGGATTAGTGAGGTAGAAGTAGCAGTGGTGCAGAAGTGTAATGACCAACGTGGTTTTTAGCCGTCCAAGGTCAAAGTCTTCACTTTCCTTCAATTGGCTTGTTTATCTGTAACCAGAGCTCATGTCCAAACTCCACAGGACTCAGTACATCACCATGCATGCTGTCAAAATGTATGCTTTAACCAACACTTAGTATTTGGAACCTTGAGAACGGTGATTCTTAACCTTGCTAAAGGTACCGAACCCCACAAGTTTCACATGTGGATTCACCGAACCCTTCGGAATTAGATAAAAAAGCAATTTTTTTTTTCAAATTCAAAACCGATATACAGTGCCCTCCATAATTATTGGCACCCCTGAAAAAGATGTGTTTTTTAACTTCTAATTAAAAAAAAAAACAAATAATATGGGACCTTAATGGAAAAAAAGAGAAAAAGCCAACCTTCAATACAAGTGCATTCATTCAGTGGGGAAAAAATCCCACATAAAGAAAAAATTATTTGACATCAAATAATGTGCATCACAATTATTAGCACCCCTGGTGTTAATACTTTGTACAATCCCCTTTTGCCAACAAAACAAGGTCTGGGGACCTAGATGGCCATGGGTGGTGCTTGATTTTGTGTCTGGTGAACCATTTCTGTGTAGATTTGGCCATATGTTTAGGGTCATTGTCTTGCTGAAAGACCCAGTGACGACTCATCTTCAGCTTTCGGGCAGAGGGCAACAGATTTTGATTTAAAATGTCCTGGTATTTCAAAGCATTCATGATGCCATGCACCCTAACAAGGTTCCCAGGGCCTTTGGAAGCTATATCTTGGTCTCACACAAAAATACCCGCGGTCCCAGCTGGGACCGTGTTTATTTTTGTGTGAGACCAAGACTGAGCTTTTTGGTAACAAACACTCTAAGTGGGTCTGGCGTGCCACGAAAGATGCGCATGCTGAAAAGCACCTCATACCCACTGTGAAGTATGGTGGTGGGTCAGTGATGCTGTGGGGCTGTTTCGCTTCCAAAGGCCCTCGGAACCTTGTTAGGGTGCATGGCATCATGAATGCTTTGAAATACCAGGACATTTTAAATCAAAATCTGTTGCCCTCTGCTCGAAAGCTGAAGATGAGTCGTCACTGGGTCTTTCAGCAAGACAATGACCCTAAACATATGGCCAAATCTACACAGAAATGGTTCACCAGACACAAAATCAAGCACCTCCCATGGCCATCTAGGTCCCCAGACCTTGTTTTGTTGGCAAAAGGGGATTGTACAAAGTATTAACACCAGGGGTGCTAATAATTGTGACGCACATTATTTGATGTCAAATATTTTTTTCTTTATGTGGGATTTTTTCCCCACTGAATGAATGCACTTGTATTGAAGGTTGGATTTTTCTCTTTTTTTTCCATAAAGGTCCCATATTATTTGAATTAAAAAAATATATATATTAGAAGCTAAAAAACACATCTTTTTCAGGGGTGCCAATAATTATGGAGGACACTGTATCTAAGATAACAAGCTACTGTAATTTTCGGACTGTAGACTGCTACTTTTTTCCTTCATTTTGGAATGCTGCGGCTTATTTATTCATTTATTTGGGTTAATAGTTTACACTTTATTTGACAGCGGCATCACAAGACCGTCATTATTATTTTACACCATATTCATGTTGACCATGTGGCAGCAACGCGATCCTCTGACGTCGGCCGGTTTGTCTGGCGGTCATTGTCCAGCTGCTTCCCCGCAAACGAGCCCTCTGCCCTCAGCAGGGGAACGACGAGCTCTAACTTGCTCGCCACCGGGCGGGTTGCTGATCGGCAAAGACAAACGACAACCCCGCCGCCGTGTGAAATGTTCCGGGCTAGTTATGCGTGTTTTTTCGCTTCGAAGACTTTGAAACATCACTCGGTTCGGGTTCGCATTTCGGCTAGCTGTCACGCCTCTTGGTTTGTTTACATTCTCCGAAGCTGGGGCAGAGAAATGACAAAAGCCAGACTAACTACGTGGCATAAAATATCGTTCGGTAGGTGTGACAGTAAAGGTGAAGTCAACAGTTTTGACCATTAAGGAGTAATTTTGCCATGTCGTACTGAATAAATGCATTTTTATGATTTCATATTCCATTTAGCACAAGACTGTTATTTGTCATGACCATACCATTTATTTAGCTATTGGGGACAAAAACCTGGATAAAAAGAATATGCTGTAAAAATATTGGGAGTAGAGACTGAAACAATGACATTTTGCGGCTCTCTTCGTCGCATTTTCCTCGTTCTGAATAATTCCCCCTCAATGGGCTGAATTGTAAATCAGATGAAACCATGATCCTGCCGACGTCATCCTGCTGTTGGGGACGCTAGAGCCCTATAATGGTAGGCATGGCTAAACGGCAGATTAAAAGACAAATTTTTCGTCATCTGCGCTTTGCCAAATTGTTGTATATAGTCGAATCGTCTCAAAGTATGATTCTAATTCACATAATAATGCTATTTAAGCCTTTTTTCTCCTGTCGTACTCACTTTAACGCCGTTATTAACAACACTGGTGATGAAAACGCACACTCAGCAAGAAAACAGTACATTATTTTTAATCAATTGTACTCACCTTGACGCCACAAACTATGTAAAAACAAAAAAAGTTTCCCGAGAGTTTAAGATGACGCTGGCCATGCTAAATGCTAAAGCTAACGAGAACGCAAATGCTATGCTGACGCTCCAAGCCGCCTAGGGAAAAGCAATTAATTAGATCACTCACTACTGAAAAAAATAACGGCGTTATTAACAACACAGAATATTACTAATAAGTATTATCGTCCAAAAGACCAAGACGAAAATTAAAAGGGGTGTGACAAAATATCGAAATGGTGATATATCGTTATACTTTGTATCCCAAAAGGGTATCGATATGCTCCTGCCAAGAATCGAGATATTGTTTAAAAAAAGGTATCAATTAAAAAAAACATCAACAACAAAAACAAAAGGCTGCCATTGACGGTGCTCGATGCCCAATCCATTTAGACTGGGAACGTTCGTTCATTCAAAACCAGAGCATTCACAGTCATTCGGTCCGATTTTCGAGGCATTTACAGGTCATTTCCTGTTGAGTTTGAGTCACTGCCTTTTCATTTGGGTGATTCCCAGGTCACTTCCTGTTCTGTAACGCAAAATAAACAGCAAGTGACCCATAAAATACCCCAAAATCAACAGGAAGTAACGGAAAATCAACAGGTAAATGACCTTAAATCGCCCAAAATTACTCATTTGCTGGCATTGGCTGCCTCTGACAGCAATAGACGTTCAATCCGTTTGAAGTGGGAGGGATGGCAGCGAATGAACGAATGTTCATTCGCTGCCATCCCTCCCATTTCAGACGAATTGGACGTCTACTAGTGATAAACTCATTCCAATTCACAGCAGAAGCTTGTTTTTCTGTTTATTAGTTTTTTGTAGAATATCCTAGAACGAATTCCTAACCAATGTATCGAAAATCGTTGTATCGCTATATCGTCAGATCATCGTTATCGTGAGCTTTGTATCGCAAATTATATCGTATCGTGAGGTACCGAGAGGTTTCCACTCCTACTGTCAAAAAATAACTCTGAGTGTTACTAAAGCTGACACGACCCGTTTTAGCATTCTATCGTTATATGCGCCCAAAGTAGGCGGCATGACTTTCAAGTAGGGCTGTCAAACAATTAAAATTTTTAATCGAGTAAATTACAGCTTAAAAATTAATTAATCGTAATTCATCGCTATTCAAACCATAAATAGAATATGCCATATTTTTTGTAAATTATTGTTGGAATGGAAAGATAAGACACAAGATGGATTTATACATTCAACATACGGTACATAAGTACTAAATTTGTTTATTATAACAATAAATCAACAAGATGGCATTAACATTATTAACATTCTCAAAGTGATACATGGATAGAAAGACCTGTAGTTCTTAAAAGATAAATATTAGTACAAGTTATAGAAATTTTATATTAAAACTAGGGCTGTCAAAATTATCGCGTTAACGCACGGTAATTAATTTTTTAAATTAATCACGTTAAAATATTTGACGCAATTAATGCACATGTCCCGCTCAGACAGTATTCTGCCTTTTGGTAAGTTTTACAGCAAGGTTTTTTGTGCTGTCTAACAGCAAACTCTTGTGGTCGCTTTGTGACATGGTTTATTGCTTTCTTGCCAGTTCAATATGGCTGCACGACATCTCGGGCTGACGCCTATGTTGTAATGTTGTGCTTATATGATCCTTGGACAAGATTTGTCTGTAAGTATGGTTGTTGTAAAGAATGTAGATATTATGTTAGTAAGCGAAATGTTACATTTTTTGTATGAGACGCTTTTTGTTTATGTTTAGTGAACCTGTATAGCGTGCTAAGCTAACGTTGTTGCTAATGCAATGCTTGTGTACTTTTTTTTGTAGTTTCACTACGGTCTAAAGAGGACAGTGGTTTGAGGCCATTTTATTAGTAAATCAGATGAAAAAGGAAGAAGTCTGATTATTAAGGCGTCGTTCACTAGCTGTCTAGCTTTGGAAAAAGTAGACGCTTCGGAGTGAGGACAGCATAGACAGATTTAAATGACAGTAGAGTGAAATGCCCACTACAGTCCTTATGTACCGTATGTTGAATGTATATATCCATCTTGTGTCTTATCTTTCATTCCAACAAATTATTTTACAGAATATTACAGAAAAATATGGCATATTTTATAGATGGTTTGAATTGCGATTAATTACGATTAATTAATTTTTAAGCTATAATTAACTCGATTAAAAATTTTAATCGTTTGACAGCCCTAATTAAAACCCTTCTTAATGTTTTCGTTTTATTAAAATTTGTAAAATTTTCAATCAAAAAATAAACTAGTAGCTCCCCATTGTTGATGTTAATAATTACGCCATGCTCACTCATGGTACTAACCCATAAAACCAGTTGGACCCAAGCGCCAGCAGAGGGCGCCAAACACCAAAAAACAAGTAACAAGCGGGCATTACACTGTACTGTTATTTTAATCTGTTTGAGCGGGGCATGTGCGTTAATTGCGTCAAATATTTTAACGTGATTAATTAAAAAAACTAATTACCGCCCGTTAACGCGATAATTTTGACAGCCCTACTTTCAAGCTGTTACTTCGGGCTACAATATTCACACATTGCTGCATACACCTATAATAATAAACCACAGAGCGCTATTTTGAAACATTTGGTTTATTTGTTGCCTTTTTAAATAATAAACATTGGCAAATGCACAGAAGTGGTGAGTCTTTCGGCATAGGCTCATGTGCGCTCTGGCTGGCGAAAACCTCACATTAGGGCAACTAAAGTCATTCAAGCCGATTTGATTGAGTCGATGTCAAGTACATTTATTAAGGTGGTACAATTTGACACATTTGACCTCGGCTGCCTGATATTTACGATAGAAATAGCCGAGTTGGAATCACAGAGCCCCTATAGGTGAAAAATGGCACAGCTTTATATACAAGGGAAATCTACTGAACTTATAAAAAGTGTAAATATCAATGTACAGATGATATGCATAACACAAACAATTTTGTAAATATTCATAAATAGTCAAAGTAACAAAAAGTTAGACACCAAGTTGGTATAATCATGGCACTGCGCACAGTAGCACCAAACATGGCCTTTAAGCAACGCAATAGAAAGCAAAACAAAACCAATTACTATAATAATATTCATTATTTAGCGATTTTCAGTGTTACTCAGACCTCTCTGGGAAGTCCGACTAGTGCCAAATTGTACTTAAGAGCAAGTCAAAAGGATTAGTGCAGCAACGATTAATCGATTAACTCGATTACATAAAAGCTTCGAATCCAATTTTGCTGCTGCGAGGATTCGTTTAATGGTTTGTTTTGAAAGTGTCTGCATTTAGTTTTATTGATTCGGGTGGATACACTGCCCTCTACTGGCAACAGTGAATATGATGTACCGTAATTTTCGGACTATAAGGCGCACCTGACTATAAGCCGCCACCGACCAAATTTGAAACGAAAGCCGCAGGTGTCCTCAATGTATTATGGGATATTTTCATCAAAAGATATTAACCGGTAATACTTTTTCTGACATTTGCATCGTAAGACTTTCATAAGACCAAATGAACTACGATGAAGCTTTGAACGGATGGACTGCAACGCTTCATTGCTTAAAGAAGCTTCATTTGGCCATCACCGCTCCACCTGTTGCCTACACTGTTGTCCCCCCACATGCCTCCAAGCATGCATCGCAGCGCTACAGATGTAAATAACAATCAAAATTCATGTTCTGTGTTAATTATTTCTTCAGTTACTGTTCCAGTTGTTTCATTAATTGCTAGTTATGGTATTTGGTAACACTTTATTTGACAGCGACTGTCCTAAAATTGTCATTATTATGACATGACACTATCATGGGCAGTACTGAATGCTTATGACAGATGTCATTATGTGTCATCCGGCAAATTATGTCACTAACTCTATTGATGTCCATCTTGGATCTTTTACATCCATTCAAAAGTGAGATAATCTGCCGGATAACTGTCGCGGGGTTCTTCCGGCTACTAAAAAAAAAAACTGATGGCGTAGTCAGGAGAATACAGGTGTTGTGAGTTTTTAATTGGTTCGAACCCCAGCAAAAACAAAGTGCACCATTAGATTATATACAAAAAAGAAAAATATAACTATTTACAGCAAAAAGTCAAAATCACAAAAAAAAAAAAAGGAAGAAAATACTATTTACAAAAAAAAATAGGAGTGGATTTCCACAGCAATATCCAAACATATAAACTCAAGAAGCAAAAGTGGGCTTAAGCTCAGACAAAACTACCTTTCTGCTCTGGCATGGAGAAACCCACCTCGCACTTCCCTCTACCTGTAGAAAATGCCTCTTTTTATACCAATAGCTCCTCCCCTCAAGCGCACCTGCTCCCAAATTACGCAGGAAGTTTTCCCACTTAAGGGTCCCAAAACCTTCACGCCTGTTTGGCTCTCCTCACTTCCTCCTTGCCGGTGAGTTATAACTGATCAGAGTGAATGGATTGTTTGATTGTAGGTGGAATGGATTTATTTAACAATGTGTAGAGCGACGAGTGTGCACCCCCGATCGCGCTACCGATTGTGAGAGAATATTAGAAAGAGAAAAGTGTCCCGATTGTCCAAATAACGGCGTGAGTAATACCAAACGAGTGCCATGTGCGTGAGCGCAGCTGCTGCCTATTGTGTATGTGCGTGCGTGCGTGCGTGCGTGCGTGTACGCCTGCGTGCGTGCGGGCGCACGCCATCAGTGACGGAACCGCTCCGTCACAATAACACTAAATGATATCTTTTATATGCATTCATTAATGCTCATGACAGTGTAATGTCATAATTATGGTGGTTTTATGGCAGTTTTATGACGCAAATGTCAAATAAAGAGTTACCCATAAACCCAAATATATAAACAAATAAGCCGCAATGGACTATAAGCCACATGATTCATATGAGGAGAAAAAGTAGCGGCTTATAGTCCAAAAATTACGGTAACTCGTCTAACATGGCTGAATTCAGCTGCTCCCTGTTAAGACTGACATAAAGTTGTAAGTTTTTGTTTGAGCTAATATGACGTTTATGCATTCATAATTCAGTTTAGAGGTATATTTAGCATTTTTTGTGGGAATATGCCTTTGAACAATTTGTTAAGAGCATTGTAAAAAAAAAAAAAAAAAAAGAAAAAGAAAAAGCATTTTAGATTTCAAGCTAGTGGACTTTTGCTGTGCAAGTTAGCCAACTGCTCTTGTTTTGTACTTCGGTCGTGATTTTTGTTGTTATGATATCTTTTGTGGAATAAACGTGCAATTCTGCATAAACTTGAAATTGGAAAAAAACAGTCATTTGATTTTGTATTCGCATTTAGTGCCCTTTTGAAAGTGCAATCTTAGCTTTGTTTTACGCCTCCGAAAATTTATGCTGCAACACATTAAATGTTGCTCCATCTAATTACCGTAATTTTCGGACGATAAAACGCTACCTTTTTCCTTCATTTGTAATCCTGCGGCATACAGTCTAGTGCGGCTTATTTGTTGATTTATTTGGATTAATAGGTAACACATGCCTCTGAGCATGCATTGCAGCGCTACAGATGTCAATAACAATCCAAATTTGTGTTCTGTGCTAATTATTTATTCAGTTACTGTTCCAGTTGTTTCATTAATTGCTAATTATGGTATTTGGCAACACTTTATTTGACAGCGGCATCATAAGACTGTCATAAAACTGTCATTATTATGACTTGACACTATCATGAGCAGTATTGAATGCTTATGACAGATGTCATTAAGTGTCATCCGGCAAATTATGTTACTAACTCCATTCATGTCCAACTCGGATCTTTTAGATCCATTCAAAAGTGAGATAATTTGCCGGATAACACGAAATGACATTTGTTATAAGCATTCATTAATGCTCATGACAGTGTCATGTCATAGTTATGATTGTCTAATGACAGTCGTATGGCGCCACTGTCAAACAGAGTGCTACCAACCACCATAACAATTAATGAAACAACTGGAACAGTAACTGTATAAATAATTAGCACATAACATCAACTTTGACTGATATTTATATCTGGAGCGCTGCAATGCATGCTAGGAGGCATGTTGGACAACAACAGTGTTGACAGCAGGTGGCAGCAGAGGTTGACTGTCTCCCCCAAGGGAACAGTGATGGCCAAATGAAGCTTCTTGAAGCAACAAAGCTTTGCAGCCAATTGATTCAACGCTTCATGGTGGTTCATTTGGTCTTATGATGCCAATGTCAAATAAAGTGTTACAGTGGAGCAAATAAGTATTTAGTCAACCACTAATAGTGCAAATTTTCTCACTTGAAAATATTAAAGAGGCCTGTAATTGTCAACATGGGTAACCCTCAACCGTGAGAGAAAGAATGTGGAAAAAAAAAACAGAAAATCACATAGTTTGATTTTTAAAGAATTTATTTGCAAATCATGGTGGAAAATAAGTATTTGGTCAATACCAAAAGTTCATCTCAATACTTTGTTATGTACCCTTTGTTGGCAATAAAGGAGACCAAACGTTTTCTGTAACTCTTCACAAGCTTTTCACACACTGTAGCTGGTATTTTGGCCCATTCCTCAATGCAGATCTCCTCTAGAGCAGTGACGTTTTGGGGCTGTTGATGGGCAACACGGACTTTCAACTCCCTCCACACATTTTCTATGGGGTTGAGATCTGGAGACTGGCTAG
Organism: Corythoichthys intestinalis; assembly: GCF_030265065.1. Classification (NCBI taxonomy): domain Eukaryota; kingdom Metazoa; phylum Chordata; class Actinopteri; order Syngnathiformes; family Syngnathidae; genus Corythoichthys; species Corythoichthys intestinalis. Next base: position 54,383,144 of record NC_080397.1, on the reverse strand, counting down.
GCCACTCCAGGACCTGGAAATGCTTCTTACGAAGCCACTCCTTTGTTGCCCTGGCTGTGTGTTTGGGATCATTGTCATGCTGAAATACCCAGCCATGTCTCATCTTCAATGCCCTTGCTGATGGAAGGAGATTTTCACTCAAAATCTCTCGATAAATGGCCCCAATTATTCTTTCCTTTACACAGATCAGTCATCCTGGTCCCTTTGCAGAAAAACAGCCCCAAAGCATGATGTTTCCACCCCCATGCTTCACAGTGGGTATGGTGTTCTTCGGATGCAATTCAGTATTCTTTCTCCTCCAAACACAATAAACGCCTGTATTTCTACCAAAAAGTTGTATTTTGGTTTCATCTGACCATAACAAATTCTCACAGTCCTCTTCTGGATCATCCAAATGCTCTCTAGCGAACTGCAGACGGGCCTGGACGTGTACTTTCTTCAGCAGGGGGAGTTTGGAGTGTGACTGACTAAGTTTGTGGACAGATGTATTTTATACCGATAATGAGTTAAAACAGGCGCCATTAATACAGGTAACGTGTGGAGCCTCGTTAGACCTCGTTAGAAGACGTTAGACCTCTTTGACAGGCAGAAATCTTGCTTGTTTGTAGGTGACCAAATACTTATTTTCCACTCTAATTTGGAAATAAATTCTTTAAAAATCAAACAATGTTATTTTGGTTTTTTTTTCTCCACATTGTCTCTCATGGTTGAGGTTTACCCATGTTGACAATTACAGGCCTCTCGAATCTTTTCAAGTAGGAAAACTTGCACAATTGGTGGTTGACTAAATAATTATTTGCCCCACTGTACATGTTATTATCTGATTATATGAGGACAGCTGCGGAATATAGTCCAATGCTGCTTATTAATGATCAAATGCTGTTTTCGTCTCACATTTGGTGTGTGGCGACTTATAGTCAGGTGCGCTTTATAGTGTGAAAATTACAGTACTGGATTATTTGAACTAACTGATATATTAATCGATTACTTAAATAATCTATAGCTGCAGCCCTACAAAGAAGTCCTCATGAGGATTTCCACCATTGTTGCGTTTGATACAGTACAATGCTTTGACTGGTTTTAAGGTTGTCTGCTTACAGTTGCTCATTTGTTGTGCATTTCACATGGCTGTTTGTGTGTTACATTGTGTGTTTTTGTTACAACACCTGGCTAAGGCACATACATAGTGAGCCTGGCATTGTGGTTTAAACGGAAAGCACCGATTTTCTGTGCGATTTCTGAGCTTATGATGCTGTTTTAAGTACGTGATTGTCAGTCATCATTGTTACTCCAGTTCTGGTTGTTAATATTCGATGAACTCATTGGCTGCCATTAGGGCAGAGAGCCGTCCGTTATGTTTGAAATGGGAGGTCTGGCAGTGAATGATTAGGTTTCAGTGCCACTGACGGAGATAGACGTAGATCTGTTTGCCCTCAAAGGCAGCAAATGAGTTAAAAACTGCAATGAGCAATGAGCCTGCAAACGTTTTAGGCTGCTGGTATGGTTAGGAATGAAACAATTGCACCGTTGTAAACATGTTTGTGGAAACAGAAACCAGGAACCATTGACTTCACCATCAGTTGACGAGATAGCTCCGACAGACATTGCGCCACGGCTTCCTGTAGGAGGCCGGGCCAGGCAGAGCGTCGTGCGGCTTTCACTGCGCTGCGTTCTAACACCGAATTTAGGTGGAAACAGGACAGAGGTTTTAGTGCCTAAAAGCATGCAGGAGTGTCTCGAGAGGGATTTGGTCGCAGATTTAAGGTAATTATTACATAAAATAGCACCATGCATGCACTTTGAAACATGAAAAAAAACCTACATGAATGGGAAAAATAGCGTAACTTTAGCTTGAAATTAGGGCTGTCAAAATTATCGCGTTAACGGGCGTTAATTAATTTTTTAAAATTAATCACGTTATAATATTTGACGCAATTAACGCACAAATGCCCCGCTCAAACAGATTAAAATGACAGCACAGTGAAATATGTACTTGTGTTTTTCGGAGTTTTGGCTCCCTCTGCTGGCGCTTGGGTGCGACTGATTTTATCGGCTTCAGGACCCATGAGCATTGTGTAAGTAATTTTTGACATCAACAATAGCGGGCTACTAGTTTATTTTTTGATTGAAAATTTTACAAATTTTATTAAAACGAAAACATGAAGAGGGATTTTAATACAAAATTTCTATAACTTGTACTAACATTTAACTTCTAACATTTAGTCTTTCTATCCATGGATCGCTCTAACAGAATGTTAATAATGGTAATGCCATCTTGTTGATTTATTGTAATAATAAAGAAATACAGTACTTATGTACAGTATGTTGAATGTATATATCCATCTTGTGTCTTACCTTTCCATTCCATCAATAATTTACAGAAAAATATGGCATATTTTATGATGGTTTGAATTGCAATTAATTGCGATTAATTAATTTTTAAGTTTTAATTAACTCGATTAAAAATTTTAATCGTTTGACACCCCTACTTGAAATAGTTACATAAAAAGAATGATACTGTAACTGCTCGGTGCTTTGCTTTTAACAAAGAATCTACAGTCCCTGACAAAAGTCTTGTCGCCTATCCATTTTGTAGAAACAATTGCTAATAACCTGACTTTTAATTATTCAGTTGGTTTCAGAAATGGCTCATATGAAAGCTAAGACCCTCCCAAATGATGTTGAATGTACAAAAATATATTGGTTTCTGTGAAAAAAGTTGTATCATTTAATCAAGACATAAAGGTCAAATTTTGGCAAGACAAAAGTTTTGTCGCCTACAGAAAGTAATGTGAAAATTTCAGCAAAAAATGTACTTCAAATACCAAACTATGTTACATAACATAAGCGAATGAAGTAGTGGTGCTGTGAGATCCAAATTTAATATTTTGTATGCCTTCCATGGGCTTTGGCAAGAATTCATACAATTTATTGATGAAGTCATCAGGAACATCAAAGAAAGCAGTCTTGCATGCCTCCCAGAGTTGATCAACATTCTTGGGTTTCGTCTTCCATGCTTCCTCTTTCATCCTGTCCATGTCTAGTGACTGGGCTAGCCAGTCCTGGAGGATCTTGATCTTCTTTGCCTTGAGGAACTTTGAGGTAGAGATTAAAGTATGCGATGGAGCACCATCCTGCTACAGAATTTGTCCCTTTTTATGGTTAGGAATGTAAGAGGCAGCTAAGATTTGTTGATATTTCAGACTATTTATGTTGCCTTCTACCCTGCAGATCTCTCGCACACCCCCATCTGGATGTAACCCCGGACCATGATTTTGCCACCACCAAACTTCACTGTTTTCTGAGTGAATCTCGGATCCATGCGGGCTCCAGTAGGTCTCCTGCAATATTTGCGGCGACTGTGGTGTAATTCAATGGAAGATTCAACTGGAAAATCCACCTTTGCCACTTTTCCAGCGTCCATCCTTTTGCCAGGCTGTGGGCCTTGGCAAATGCCACATGGTTTTTAATTTGTCTGCACCCTGAGAGATAAATAGTCTGAAATATCAACAAACCAGAACTACCTTTTACATCTTAGGTTTTAGCTTTGATATGAGCCATTTCTGAAACCAATTGAATAATTAAAAGTCAGGTTATTAGCAATTGTTTCTACGAAATGGATAAGCGACCAGACTTTTGTCAGGGACTGTAGACCGTTTTACGTTCATATGTATGGAAATTCCGGTATTTACGCAATTATTTACAAGAATTTTTGACTTAAAAAGCTCTGGATTTTGTATCGAGACACAATAGCGTAACTTTACATTTAAATAATCAGGTAATTTTCGGCCAACTGCCCGCTTTTTGGGGAAAAAAACTAGCAATTTAGATATTCCTACGCCCATACAAAAAAAATCAGCTTTTAGGTGTTCTATTTTATGGAACATTTCAATCTAAAAACGACGAGGGCCAGATAGCTGGCAAGAGGCAATAGTGACATCGGAATTCGACCTAAATAAGTTGTGATTGTATACAGAAAAACGTAAATAGTTTCTGATGTGAAAATTGAGTGATTTATTAGCTGTTGAAAACAATTTTTTGCATGGCAAAATTGCACTAAATAAAAAAACATTTAAGTCGCTATACCAGACAAAAAAGTTATGTGTAGGGTTGTTCCGATCATGATTTTTTTGCTCCCGATCCGATCCCGATCGTTTTAGTTTGAGTATCTGCCGATCCCGATATTTCCCGATCCGATTGCTTTTTTTTTTTGCTCCCGATTCAATTCCAATCATTCCCGATAATTTTTCCCGATCATATACATTTTGGCAATGCATTAAGAAAAAAATGAATAAAACTCGGACGAATATATACATTCAACATACAGTACATAAGTCCTGTATTTGTTATTATGACAATAAATCCTTAAGATGGCATTTACATCGTTAACATTGTTTCTGTGAGAGGGATCCACTTGCCATCAAGTGTATTTGTTAAGCTTTCCGTAAATAATACTGTAGCCATTTAACTGTTCTGCCCAAATGCATGATGGGAAGTGCAACCATGACTGTGGGTAGTGGCACCAATTGATATATCTTCTCTGCGTTGGGAAATAACGTAGGGTGTTAAAAAAAAGATCAACTACTACCTTTCTTCCCCACGTTGCTTTCCCACGATATTTCTAATTGTTGAGACAGGGATTTTAAGGCTTTAGCCAACTGAAAAAAGGCTCCAAAGACTGCCAAAATTCACTCTACTCATTATACGCTGCCTTTTAGCTCATATATACAGTGGGGAGAACAAGTATTTGATACACTGCCAATGGGTTTTCCCATTGACTGTGTATCAAATACTTGTTCTCCCCACTGTAGGTAAAACGCCGCCATTATAGACTGAACATGACAATGCGTGAGTGGGTCGTGCAGTGCATGCGTTAATTGCGTTAAATATTTTAACGTGATTAATTTTTTTAAAAATTAATTACCGCCATGAATGTGATAAATTTCATATCCCTACTTTAAGCCAAAACTAAAGACTCTGGATGAGTGTAAGACATTTTGTCTGTAACGTTAAATACAATTAGAAAATGATTTAATTAAAAAAATATATACGTATATTAAAAAAAGGCATGTCCGATATTTTTTTGCCGATTCCGATACTTTGAAAATGACGTGATCGGACCCGATCCAGACTGATCGGGACATCTTTAGTTATATGATATGTTAAATTTGGCTATTTATCCTGAAAATATAAGTGATTATCTCTGCATTTGGTGATTTTTCTGCATCTAGCCCAAAATCTGAGAATTTTATAGCCATTTTAAGTTTTTTTTATACTTGTATAAAAAACAACTAATAGGGATTTTATTAGGGAACGACTTTGAATTTTTTTATGTCGCTGTTCATAGAGACTCATACATGCCTAAGGGAGGTGCCTGTTTTGGTTTTAGGTCACGAGGAGCTTTTGTTTTGAAAATATTTGAATTTTAAGTTTTTGAAAATAGGCCCCCTACGGAACGGCCCTGCGCCCCGTTTCCCGTCAACTGATAGTGAAATCTATGCATGAACACTATGATTCTATCACTTGATGGTATGATGAGTTAAAAACAAAAAAAATATATAGAACATGACCTGTGAGTTGCCCCAATAAAATATGGAGCAATAAATTCTACAAGTTTTCATATACAGTAGAAAATTAACTCAAAATATGCCAGTCACTTTGAGGCATTAAAAATAACTTTTCACAATACAGGTACTCCCCGGGTTACAACGTACCTGACTTACGTGATTTCGACTTTAGGACGCCGTAATCTCATCGGCCGTTTTGTCTCCAATTGTTTATCTAATTTTTTTTTTTTTTTAATAATGTAGACTTTTGTTTTGTTTCGCATGCTTTTATTTTGGCGCAGGAAGCATAAAGCAGGTAGTATTTTCACACGCGAGAAGAGCGCATCTACACATGAACGAATTTGCGCACACGAAAGAGAGCGTGTCATCATTTGTTTCTACGAAGAAGTCGTGCAGCCAAGTGTGTGAGAGAGAGAAGGGGAATTTACAGCTGCAAGCCTGCGCTCACATTTGTTGCTTGTGAAGTATCCACAGCGGCAACACCTGTTTATAACATCTTTTGTACTGTTCACCGTGCATTTTCACTTTTGGTCGCGTACTTGGGGTGAGTTTATGTGTTTATTTTTGATAATGTGAGGACACTAACTTCTACATGCTAATCGTTTGTATGGATTGTTATTGCTGTATCAGCAGCTAGTTATGAATGCAAATTTAAATTGCTGTTATTGAAGATGAAATAGATTTGATTTCATTTTTTATTTTAGTTTCATTCGGCAAGTGCTGACGTCATGAGCAGCTGAATAAAGTCAGCAAACCACACCGACGTCTGACATCGTCATTTCGTAGCTTAGCTCGCTGTCCAGCTAGGACTTTGCTCTAGCATCTTGGCGAGGACAGTACAATGACGTATAATACATGTTTTTGGATAGTTATTTTGAGATATAGGGGTACTTAAAGCAACACTAGGTAACTTTACAATCTTTATAAAATATTTTCATAACATTTGTGATGATACGTCAACTGGCACCTAGTTGAATGACACCTCTTTTATATCTTGAGGGATCCTTATCGCTTTCACCGGCACTAATCAACCTTGAGGAGGGTGGCAGGAATCCTGCCACACAAAAAAACTACAAATGTGGCGACTGCTTTACGGCATACATCACTTCACCCTATCTCCATTCATTATAAAGACGGAAGTTGAAGTGAACGCTGCAAAGATGGCAGAGAAATGAAGGAGATAGTACCTTTTCTCGTAGGCACCGTCTAACTGTTGCATTATTCTAACACACTTAATATAATCAATCAGGGAATAGTATTGTTTCTCGTATTTACTGTTTATTTGTATTATTCTTAACAAACCCAATATAAAATAAATAGCACTTATACCATAGTTTAAGGTAAACAAGCAGAATATAAGGCATAAAGATACATGAAGCCTTCTTATCAAGGAAGCCCAACGTGTGCGTCATGCAACTGACTCGCAATCAGTTCTCCCGGACAGTCCAGAACAAATGACGGGATGCTCTGTCCCAATACAAGGAACACCGTTGAACGGCCGATATCGAACTGATAATACGACTGACAAAACTCCAAGAGTCCCTTTGATGCTGAGGTGGCAAAATCAACAACCCTCGTTGCCCGGACAACAGTAAAATGGTGTTATACTTGTATAGCGCTTTTCTACCTCTCAAGGTACTCAAAGCGCTTTACACTACATTGCCATCTACCTGCTGGTGACACAGCACCAGGAGCAATGCGGGGTTCAGTATCTTGCTCAAGGATACTTAGGCGAGTTCATCAGGGTGGAGAATCGAACCCACAACCTCTGGGTTGGGGGACAACTACTCCAGCACTGAGCCACGCCATCCCCGAACAGTACCTCCCGAATCCTCCTGTCCAATCCACAAACAGACAATAATCCCAAACACACCCTTCATTCTGTGCACGGCCCGCCCCACGAGAGCCTTCAAGAGACTGAATGTTTAACTAAGTGTTGTAATTTTTCTCAAGAACCTTTTGTTGACGTGTGATAGGGTGACCTTGCCTCCCCGCCTGAGTGTTTCTGTTTCGCCTTGCTGTTTTGATTGCTGTCGATTTGAATAAATCGTCAACTTGTTTTCGGTGAGCCTTCTTTCAACCTTTCAAAATGGAGTCAGTATAAAGGGTTAAGACTAAGGTGAACGTGCGGGGTTTGGCCTTCTGGCCGGGTTGCCGTAATCCCGCTGGGTGGGGTGGGTTTTGTTTGCCACACGGTTGCTAACCGTCAAACGCTATATTTTAGCCACAACTCGATTCATTACCTTATTACTATTATCCTTCACACAGCTGTTGGAAACAGAATTGTCATTAAATCCAACTGCAGGCGACCGGGTGATCATGATTTTACGACACTGTGCGGGTGTGTGCTGGTCCTCATGGAAAACGCAGTTTTCCGTAAGGCAAAACACTACCGTTTTTGTTCACCAGCATCACTAAAACCGACCAAAACTGAAAAGTTACCCAGCGTTGCTTTGAAGGGTTAATTCCGACTGACGTGGAAATTCGGGTGACCTTGCCTCCCTGCCTGAAAGTTTCTGCATTGTGGAGGAGGGCGCTGTGACGTGTACGGTTGAAGGTGTCTTCTTCACTACGGCCGTACTGTTGTGTATGAGGACTAAGGATTCAGCTGATTTTGCGGATTAATACGTTTATTTTTCGCATCACGCCAGCCAAACGGCTGCAGAAAAATCTTGCTTTATGAGGGAGAGGCGTATGCGCCATTTTAGAGTTTCAAAAGGTTCCCATTCACCGTGGATATTGGCCAAAACAAGCCCTACTACTGTGGGACTTACGAGGAAGTGAGTAAACATCTTGTTTTGTATTATGTCAAATATTAATACAGCGATTACAAAGTAAACACTACAAACTTTCTTTAAATAAAGGACTACTTACATTTGATCATTGATGGGCAGGTAAAAAGCTCTCCTCATGCACATTAGCTGAACGTTAGCTGCACAACAACTGCAGCCGCCCTCCTCCGGGGAACGAGCTATAAATTGCTCTCCACCGGGTGGTTTGCCGGTCCGCGAAGACAATCGACCAACAACTCAAACAACCCAGTCGTCATGTCAAATAATCCGGGCTAGTTATGTGTGATTTTATGCTTCGAAGACTTTGAAACATCACTCGTTTCGGGTTAGCATGTCGGCTAGCTGTCACGCCTCTTGGTTTGTTTACATTCTCCGAAGCCGGGGAAGGGAAATGACATATGTCCGATTTAGGTGTCATAAAATATCGTTCGGAAAGTGCGACAGTAAAGGTGAAGTCGACAGTTTTGACCATCATGGAGTAATTTTGCCATGTCGTCCTGAATAAGTGCATTTTTATGATTTCATATTACGTTTAGCACAAGACTGTTATTTGTCATGACCTTGCCATTTATTTAGCAATTGGGGAAAATACTTGGATAAAAAGAATATCCTGTAAAACTATTGAAGGAAAGAGACAGAAACAATGACATTTTGCCGCTCTCTTTGTCGCGTTTTCCTCGTTGTGAATACTTCCCCCTCGACGGGCTGACTGGTCCTTCTCAAGCCATTTATTTAGCTATTGTGGAAAAATACTCGGATAAAAAGAATATCCTGTAAAATATTGGAGTAGAGAGACTGAAACAATAACATTTTGCGGCTCTCATCGACGCGTTTTCCTCGTTTTGAATAATCCCCCCTCAATGGGCTGAATAGTAAAACCGATGAGCCCAGTCTCCCGCTGACGTCATCCACCTGTTGGGGACGCTAGAGCCCTATAATGGTAGGCGTGGCTAACCGGCAGATTTAAAGACAAATTTCTCGTCATCTGCGCTTTGCTAAATTGTTGTATATAGTCGAATCGTCTCAAAATATGATTCTAATTCACATAATAATGCTATTTAAGACTTTTTTCCTCCTGTCGTATGCTCTTTAAGGCAAAACACTACCGCTTTTGTTCATCAGCGTCACTAAAACCGACCAAAACTGAAAAGTTACCCAGCATTTATTTCATTGAAGGGTTAATTCCGACTGAAGCGGAAATTCGGGTTACGTCGCCAGCGTAGGAACGGAACTCGTTCGGAACCCGGGGACTACCTGCGTACTATCATTTACTCATCAGAAATCTTTCAAATATGTATTATTACCTTATTGTGCTCTGATAAATAACCATTATAATGTTAATTTCAGTATGACATGATGCACCCACCTATTCTTTGAGGCACAGCGTCCATTTTAAATACTTCAAGAAGAACCTAAATGCCTTGTTTTCTTCCTGCTTAGTAAGCAAAATGTAATAAAGACCTCTAGGTATGATAAATGTCAATCAAAACTACTACAACAACAATAATAAACATGTTTCAGTACAACTCCTGTGTTGAACCTCATTTGATTGTGCAGGTGAAACTATGATAGTGTCAATTGAGTGTTCTATAGTTTCCCCATCTGTGAATCTGTAAAAATTTTGCTTTGACGTAATGGTCATAATCTGCTGAAAAAAAAGATGCAGATTCTGTTTTTGTCATTCTTCTCACGACGGAGGAAGGTGGAGTCTGATAATCTCTTTGGACTGAGGCGGGATCCTGTCGGGAAAACGCACCGAGAACTCCACGATGAGGTCGCCGCGTTGCAAGGGGTTCTTAGGGAACGGCAGGCCTTCCCCTCGAAGTCGCTTCACCGTGCCGGGTTTGATGATGTCGTGACACGGCAGCGAGATGAGTCGCTTTTCCAGCGTGGGGATGCTGACTGTGCAGCCGCACAACGCCTGCAGGGGGGAGAATACATGATGAACACTCTTGAGAAGGATTGAAATTCCACAATGGCTAAGAATAGTGATGACTGCATCTTTCCAAGAACAACAAGCAAAATTACTTCAGTTTGTGACAATAATGAGTCAAAGTACCAAGATTCAATGTGTGAAAAAAATGTGGGGCTCCATTGAGAGAATAACAACAACATGACATGTCATGGAGAACTTTTCCGTGTGTGTAACACTGCTGGAGGAGCTACGCATTACACAGGAGACTAATTTTAGCAAGCTTCTCAGCGCTAATGAAGAGAGGCAGGAATCGGCTGAGCTTCCAAATAGTTGGAGGGCTTGTCACAAGGCCTGGCACACTCGTGCGTGCGTACACGCACGCACTCAAAGCTTCACCACCTTATCACAATGCCTGAGAAAGTCGAGCATTGAGTTCAACGCAATCCAGACAGTGTAGCTTATCAGGACTTTACACATTTGTTATGGTGCACATCCTGTTATTAATATAACAACCATTTTAGTCACTGAAAATCAAAGGGGTTATATACCCTCATCGGTCACTTTATTAGGCACACCTGTCCAACTGCTCGTTAACACTTAATTTCGAATCAGCCAATCACATGGCATTTAGGCATGTAGACATGCTTTAGGACAATCTCCTGCAGTTCAAACCGAGCATCAGTATGGGGAAGAAAGGTGATTTGAGTGACTTTGAACATGGCATGGTTGTTGGTGCCAGAAGGGCTGGTCTGAGTATTTCAGAAACTGCTGATCTACTGGGATTTTCACGCGCAACCATCTCTAGGGTTTACAGAGAATGGTCCGAAAAAGCCGCTCTTCAACACAACATGGCCGTGTCAATTTAAAAAAATTGGTCATTATATATATAAATATATGTAAATATATATATATATATGTATACACACACTCACCGGCCACTTTATTAAGTACACCTGTCCAACTGCTCGTTAACACTTAATTTCTAATCAGCCAATCACATGGCGGCAACTCAGTGCATTTAGGCATGTAGACATGGTTTAAGACTATCTCCTGCTGTTCAAACCGAGCATCAGTATGGGGAAAAAAGGTGATTTGAGTGACTTTGAACGTGGCATAGTTGTTGGTGCCAGAAAGGCTGGTCTGAGTATTTCAGAAACTGCTGATCTACTGGGATTTTCACGCGCAACCATCTCTATGGTTTACAGAGAATGGTCCGAAAAAGAAAAAATATCCAGTGAGCGGCGGTTCTGTGGGCGGAAATGCCTTGTTGATGCCAGAGGTCAGAGGAGAATGGCCAGACTGGTTCGAGCTGATAGAAAGGCAACAGTGACTCAAATAACCACCTGTTACAACCAAGGTAGGCAGAAGAGCATCTCTGAACGCACAGTACATCAAACTTTGAGGCAGATGGTCTACAGCAGCAGAAGACCACGCCAGGTGCCACTCCTTTCAGCTAAGAACAGGAAACTGAGGCTACAATTTGCACAAGCTCATCGAAATTGGACAAAAGAAGATTGGAAAAACGTTGCCTGGTCTGATGAGTCTCGAGTCCTGCTGCGACATTCGGATAATAGGGTCAGAATTTGGCGTCAACAACATGAAAGCGTGGATCCATCCTGCCTTGTATCAACGGTTCAGGCTGGTGGTGGTGGTGTAATGGTGTGGTGAATATTTTCTTGGCACTCTTTGGGCCCCTTGGTACCAATTGAGCATCATTGGAACATCACAGCCTACCTGAGTATTGTTGCTGACCATGTCCATCCCTTTATGACCACAATGTACCCAACTTCTGATGGCTACTTTCAGCAGGATAATGCGTCATGTCATAAAGCTGGAATCATCTCAGACTGGTTTCTTGAACATGACAATGAGTTCACTGTACTCAAATGGCCAGTCACCAAATCTCAATCCAATAGAGATGTGGTGGAACGGGAGATTCGCATCATGGATGTGCAGCCGACAAATCTGCACCAACTGTGTGATGCCATCATGTCAATGTGGACCAAACTCTCTGAGGAATGCTTCCAGCACCTTGTTGAATCTATGCCACGAAGAATTGAGGCAGTTCTGAAGGCAAAAGGGGGTCCAGCCCGTTACTAGCATGGTGTACCTAATAAAGTGGCCGGTGAGTGTACAGTCCCTGACAAAAGTCTTGTCGCTTATCCATTTTGTAGAAACAATTGCGAATAACTAATGCTGTCAAACGATTAAAACTTTTAATCGAGTTAATTACAGCTTAAAAATGAATTAATCGTAATTAATCGCAATTCAAACCATCTATAAAATATGCCATATTTTTCTGTAAATTATTGTTGGAATGGAAAGATAAGACACCAGATGGATATATACATTCAACATACAGTACATAAGTACTGTATTTGTTTATTATGACAATAAATCAACGAGATGGCATTAACATTATTAACATTCTGTTAAAGCGATCCATGGATAGAAAAACTTGTAGTTCTTAAAAGATAAATGTTAGTACAAGTTATAGAAATTTTATATCAAAACCCCTCTTAATGTTTTCGTTTTAATAAAATTTGTAAAATTTTCAAACAAAAATTAAACTAGTAGCTCGCCATTGTTGATGTCAATAATTACACAATGCTCATGGGTGCTTAAGCCCATAAAATCAGTCGCACCCAAGCACCAACAGAGGGCGACAAAAATCCAAAAAACACAAGTAAAAAGTTGGCATTGCACTGTGCTGTCATTTTGATCTGTTTGAGCGGGGCATGTGCGTTATTTGCGTCAAATATTTTAATATGATTAATTAAAAAAATTAATTACCGCCCGTTAACGCGATAATTTTGACAGCCCTACGAATAACCTGACTTTTAATTATTCAATTAGTTTCAGAAATGGCTCATATGAAAGCTAAGACCCTCCCAAATGATGGTGACTGTACCAAAATATATTTGTTTCACAGAAAAAAGATTTATCATTTAATGAAGACATAAAGGTCAAATTTTGGCAAGACAAAAGTTTTGTCGCCTACTTAAAGTAGTGTGAAAATTGAACATAAAATGTACTTCAAATACAAAAACATGTTACATAACATAAGCGAATTAAGTAGTGGTGCTGTGAGATCCAAATTTAATATTTTGTATGACTTCCATGGACTTGAAGGACTGCATCCATGCGGTTCGGCAAGAATTCATACAATTTATTGATGAATCAGGAACATCAAAGAAAGCAGTCTTGCATGCCTCCCAGAGTTCATCAACATTCTTGGGTTTCGTCTTCCATGCTTCCTCTTTCATCCTACCCCAGGTATGCTCAATGATGGTCTTGTTTGGTGACTGGGCTGGCCAGTCCTGGAGGATCTTGATCTTCTTTGCCTTGAGGAACTTTGAGATAGAGATTGAAGTATGCGATAGTCTGAGATATCAACAATTCTTAGCTGCCTCTTACATTCCTAACCATAAAAAGGGACAAATTCTGTAGCAGGATGGTGCTCCATCGCATACTTCAATCTGCTGCAGAATTTGTCCCTTTTTATGGTTAGGAAGGTAAGAGGCAGCTAAGATTTGTTGATATTTCAGACTATTTATGAAGCCTCCCACCCTGCAGATCTCTCAGGGTGCAAACAATTAAAAAAAAACGTGTGGCATTTGTCAAGGCCCACTGCCTGTCAAAAGGATGGACGCTGGAAAAGTGGCAAAAGGTGGATTTTTCAGATAACTCTCCCATCGAATTACACCACAGTCACCGCAAATATTGCAGGAGACCTAGTGGAGCCCTCATAGATCTGCAGGGTGAAAGGCAGCGTAAATAGTCTGAAATATCAACAAATCATAGCAGCCTCTTGCATTCCTAATCATAAAAAGGGACAAATTCTGCAGCAGGATGGTGCTCCATCGCATACTTCAATCTTTACCTCAAAGATCTTCAAGGCAAAGAAGATCCAGGACTGGCCAGCCCAGTCACCAGACATGAATATCATTGAGCATGTCTGGGGTAGCATGAAAGAGGAAGCATGGAAGACCAAACCCAAGAATGTTGATGAACTCTGGGAGGCATGCAAGACTCCTTTCTTTGATGTTCCTGATGACTTCATCAATAAATTGTATGAATCCTTGCCGAAGCCCATGGAAGTCATACGAAATATTAAATTTGGATCTCACAGAACCACTACTTAATTCGCTTATGTTGTCTAACATATTTTTGTCTTTGAAGTACATTTTTTGTTCAATTTTCACACTACTTTCTGTAGGCGAAAAAACTTTTGTCTTGCCAAAATTTGATCTTTATGTCTTCATTAAATGATGAAACTTTTTTCACTGAAACCAATATATTTTTGTACATTCAACATCATTTGGGAGGGTCTTAGCTTTCATACGAGCCATTTCTGAAACAAATTGAATAATTAAAAGTCAGGTTATTAGCAACTGTTTCTACAAAATGGATAAGCGACAAGACTTTTGTCAGGGACTGTATATACTGTACAAATAAGTGTTTCCATCCATGGCAACCAGATATTGACATAATGATATGACGTAATATTAATTTTGGCAAAGCTGACACCCACTTAAGCTTCAAGTTAAGCCAGTCGCCGTCATTACACTCACACAATCTTGTGCTACTTTTAGGGGATTTTAATGTCTCGTCTGGTGGGAATTTTAGCTACAGGAGTCAGATGTGTACGACTCGTCTACCCACCAGGACATGCTGACTTTTCAAACATGACATCCCATGGCATCCACAATGCTGCAATAATATGATTCTGTAATTGTGCTGTGCTATTCTGCGCTGTAAAAAATGTTACAGCACATTAAATTTACCGTAAAATACTGGTAGCTCTGGTTGACGGAATTGTGCATTCAAAAAAACATAAGTTTACTATGTTAACAAATATCTACTGTAAAAGTAACATACCGTATTGGCCCGAATATAAGACGGTATTTTTGCATTGAAATAAGACTGAAAAAGTGGTAGTCGTCTTATATTCGCGGTCTAGACATTATAACCATTCACGACGCTACGACGCTAGATGGCGCCAGATATCATTGAAGCGATGTTCTGTCATGACAGATCTCAGCTACTCTCAAGTTTAACCAGTTTGCATTATTTTATTGCAATGTTTTTCCTTATTCAGATTTGTTTCAAGACTACAGTTACAATTAGACCTCACTTTGATGGTTAATGCAGTTATTGCAATTTTGTTGTTTTATCACAATAGATTGGTTTATTTACATTTCAAAAACCAGAAGCCATTCATTTATGAATGTGATTGCACTTTAGTTTACATATGTAAATGTTCAGATATTAAGATTTTAATGAGGAAAAATAACATGCTTTTTCTATCAAATATATTGTTATAATCATTTGTTTCAGATGTACTGTAACTATTTTCTGTATAAAAATTAATTTGGTGTTCAAAAAGTCTTTTTTCAAAGTTAAGTCATGAAAAAGAGGGGGTCGTCTTATAATCAGGGCCGTCATATATTCGGGCCAATACGGTACATTTTAACCTGGTTTTGCAGCAAATGACTGTAAAAACCATGTATGTGTAACCAGTCTGATGACTGTGATAATGTTGTCGTTAAACGTGCTAACTACTGAGCTAATTGCTCAGTCTAGCTTCAGTTGCAAGTCTTCAGGAGCTCAGTTGTCAGAACGTTTGACTGCCAAAGTGATGGTGCGAGTTGAAATTGCCATTTTTGAGTTGCCATTTAGGAGGAATGAGAGCAAGTAAGGGCACGCAGTGATGTCACCATCAAGACTGATTACAATCCAGTACTTAATATTTTTCTACCATGATGTCCAGTGTGGGGAAAAAAAACAATATAAAATAACTAGGGCTGTCAAAATTATCGCGTTAACGGACGCTAATTAATTTTTTAAATTAATCACGCTAAAATATTTGACGCAATTTACGCACATGCCCGGCTCAAACAGATTAAAATGACAGCACAGTGCAACTGTCCACTTGTTATTTGTGTTTTTTGGAGTTTTTTTGTCGCCCTCTGCTGGCGCCTGGGTGCGACTGATTTTATTGGCTTCATCACCCATGAACATTGTGTAATTATTGACATCAACAATGGCAGGCTTCAAGTTTATTTTTTGATTGAAAATTTGATAAATTTTATGAAAACGAAAACATTAAGAGGGGTTTTAATATAAAATTTCGATAACTTGGACTAACATTTATCTTTTAAGAACTACAAGTCTTTCTATCCATTAATCGCTTTAACAGAATGTTAATAATGTTAATGCCATCTTGTTGATTTATTGTTATAATAAACAAACACAGTACTTATGTACCGTATGTTGAATGTATATAACCATCTTATCTTTCCATTCCAACCATAATTTACAGAAAAATATGACATATTTTATAGATCGTTTGAATTGCGATTACTTACGATTAATTAATTTTTAAGCTGTAATTAACTCGATTAAAAATTTTAATCGTTTGACAGCCCTATAATAAACAAATACAGTACTTATGTACCGTATGTTGAATGTATATATCCATCTTATCTTTCCATTCCAACAACAATTTACAGAAAAATATGACATATTTTATAGATCGTTTGAATTGCGATTACTTACGATTAATTAATTTTAAGCTGTAATTAACTCGATTAAAAATTTTAATCGTTTGACAGCCCTAAAAATAACCATTATCAAGTACAGCTGAAACGAATACTCGGGCAACTCGAGTAACTCGAGTTTAAAAACTGATCCGAGTAATTTTATTCACCTCGAGGAATCGCTAATTTTGCCAGCTCTAAGCATCACGTTTTGCCCGGGCTACTTTTAATGCGGGACAATGCGCTGACGTCGCGAGCGTAGAGGAAGAAGCAATAAAATAAAAAAAATAAAAAACCTTACTGCAGCCGACAACCGCTACAAACTAGGCCGACGTTGCTAAAAACTACGCCCGCATGATGCTTATGTGGTAGCAGGTAGTGTCCGATGCGTCTCTTCGCATGCATCTAGATATCTGTATGCATTTAGAACTAGATGTGAAATGACAGACTCAGCCGCGTCTGGGCAGCGTTAGTAAACAGCCGCCATCTTTAAGCAGTAGACTTCCCAGTGCTAATAAATTTAACGTTACTGTCACTCGCACACGTAACGTTAGCCCTTCGGAGGGCTAGGTTTCTATTGATCATGACCACTGTCGATGCGTGGCTAACGTGACTTACATGCAGGCTTTATTTAGTCTGTAAAAACAAAGCGCTGTAAAGTGATGAGGGTGTAAAACTAAAACATAATAAAGCTAACTGTCGGTTTTAGCTCAGTAGTCATTGCTGAATAAAACACCAACTAGCACTGGTCTCTAATGTGCTCCAATACAGCAGGTATCATACATTAGGGTGACCAAACGTCCTCTTTTGCCCGGACATGTCCTCTTATTACGTGCTCTTCGGCCGGGTTTCATAAATTCATGAAAATGTCCTGTTTTTATGATTTTTCACGGGACCAATTTGAAGAGAATCCCTCCGGCCACTATGAGGCAGTGCCTGCCTGCGTTGACGTGGCTCCGACTAGTAGGGGTGGGAGAAGGAGTAGATCTTCTTGTTTGTAGTTGGCAGTTTACCCTTTGTTTCATGGGGAATTACCACCATCTAACGACGGTTGACAGTTTGGCAAGAGATCAGACTACAGTATGGAGTTTTAAGACGTGGCTCCACACACCTTTCTGTAGGTTTCTCTCCTGATGATGTCGATCACGTGTCTTCTGTTGTATATTGGGTTATATGTGTACACAGAGATGCAGTGTATTGTATTACTCTTGTTTTAATTGTTCTGCGTTCGTGTATTTGGTTGTATTATATTTCAAGTAGGAGCACCTGCCCAGTTAAGAGTTTTTTACGATAAATACGTATATTATGGCAACTGTTGACTTCTGTCGGAGATTTGTACTGGCGTTATCTGTAAAATCCCGTTTGGCATCGCATCGTTGCGTTGCCGATGATTGTAAATTTTTATAGCAAAGTTTGATTTTGCCTCGCCCGGTACTTGCTAACAGGGTAGCTATCAGTGCGCTCAGCCGCGCTAGGCATTATGGGCAATGTAGTTTTGAACTGTTGCGTTTGGAAACATGCTGGTTGAATAGCTTGTCACTTTATTTCGTTTATTATTTGCGTACAATCTAGAACACTGAATGAGAATAAAAATTGAGTGGGAATAACAATTTATCAACGACGATTGTCGTGATAGTAATTTATAAAAATGTTGAATTGGCACATAGCCTACTGTGTGTGCGTATTGACTGGACTACATTTCCATGGGTCTGCATTATATAGATATTTTTTTAATCATTATTAGTTTTTTTTTTTTTTTTTTTTTTAAAGGTTTGATTATTTTTTTAGGAAGAATAAAGCCTGTTTAGTTATCAGTTGAGTAAAAAAATATTTCCATATAGTGTATAGTATATACTATATGGCAATAGGCCTATTTTTTTTGTTTTTGTTTTTTAATAAAACTGAATTTTTATATATCCAGATGGAGGAGGCACACTTTAGATATGTTAAAGTTATATAGGCATCTTTGAGTGGACTTCAAGTAAAAATCTCGAGGCCGGGCCGAGTGTCCTCTTTTTTGGAAATCAAAATATGGTCACCCTATCATACATTTATTTTGAACACTGCAAAAACTCATAATCCTATCAGCACTTACAGTTTAGACTAACTTAAAACTTAACTAGAACTTGAAAATAGCTTAACACAAATGGAAATTAAATTGAAATACGAGGGGAAAAACAGATAGCTTTCAAGTGATGTGTGTTATCAAGCCTAATTACATTTTTAGGTAAGAAATATGTTGTTTTTTTTATAAGATCTAGAAGTTTTTTGAGTGAAAGCAGTGAATTTTTTTTCTAGTCACATCTGAGATGCAATTGTTGGCTGTTTTCAACAATGTACATCGAAAATAAAGACATTGATTGACTGAAAATGGTTCGATATTAGATTAAATGTCTTTTTTTCTCATGTATATTTATAATTGCCCTTTACCAAAAAAAAAAGTTTTATCCGATTACTCGATTAATCGATAGAATTTTCAGTCGATTACTCGATTACTAAAATATTCGATAGCTGCAGCCCTATTATCAAGACACTATACTGTTTTCATCTAGTTCGAGGCGAGGAATAAGAGCTCTTTGCTCTTTGAATACCGGATCATTTGACCCACTTCCCTCATATTCCCCAGCTACTGCACCCCCTCTTCCCATCTTCTCAACCCACATCAAATCCCTTCTTGAGCTGCATGTGCGGCTGATGGATGAGCTGAACACTTTGCCTGTGAAAATGCGGTCTCATCATTACCCAAACACACACTTAGGCATGCGTTTCCACCCCTCCAAGTACGTTAGGTGACTCAAAACCCTTCCTTGAAAGAGAAATTGTAGAATATTATCTTCACTATGACATTTTAAAAACATTTTCCACTAAATAGCAGAAAGTGGCAGCGCTATTAAAAAGGCATTACAACTTGTGTAATTCACCAAACTGAGAAGTCGTGCTGCACTCTGCGACCTCGTGGGCGCAGTTCATCAAATATGCTGCTAGTCACAGTAATAGCAGTCAAGCGTAAACCACAGTCTGTCGTTCACTACTAATGTGTTTGCAAATACGCACACGCAGAAGCTGCCTGCATGCGTGTTTACATCGGCCATGTGCGCTTTCCTGTGGTTCTAACTGCTTGACAGCAGACTCAACAGGAGGAAAGGGTTACTGTCACACAAGGATGCTGCATTCACCACAGTGCTGTCACAGAGGATCTCCTCAAGGCTGATTCAACAAACAGGCGCAATACTCAAATACTTTTGATGACTAACCACTCAGACACGCTTATTCTACTCAGGTTGTGATCAAAGTCAGACCATGTTATTCCTCTTAATTTTTTGTGCCGCGGAAAAAATCGTCTTCAGTATTTTACAACGGATTCACACCATTTCATCTACAAAATGTTTAGAAAATTAACATGATGTGGGGTCATGTTTTTATTCCAACGAAAGTGCCCCTGAACCCCATTTATTACCAATTAGACATTCAACCTAACACGTTGACATTTTCATCGTCAGTGATTTAACACACAAAAGAAATTCTCCTTTCACTCGTAATGACTTTCACCTTGAACTCATCCCATAAAAACCGTCAATGGTGAAAAAAACACCCTATTATTTTGGACCAAAAGCCCAACAGGAAGTGAGGCCAACATGAAGTGACCCTAAACATTTCAGGCTTCAAACATAAAGATATGAAATTTAATTTTTTTGTCAAGAATCAACAACAAGTGGGACACAATCGTGAAGTGGAACAACATTTATTGGATAATTCAAACTTTTTTAACAAATAAAAAACTGAAAAGTGGGGCGTGCAATATTATTCGGCCCCTTTACTTTCAGTGCAGCAAACTCACTCCAGAAGTTCAGTGAGGATCTCTGAATGATCCAATGTTGTCCTAAATGACCGATGATGATAAATAGAATCCACCTGTGTGTAATCAAGTCTCCGTATAAATGCACCTGCTCTGTGATAGTCTCAGGGTTCTGTTTAAAGTGCAGAGAGCATTATGAAAACCAAGGAACACACCAGGCAGGTCCGAGATACTGTTGTGGAGAAGTTTAAAGCCGGATTTGGATACAAAAAGATTTCCCAAGCTTTAAACATCTCAAGGAGCACTGTGCAAGCCATCATATTGAAATGGAAGGAGCATCAGACCACTGCAAATCTACCAAGAACCGGCCGTCCTTCCAAACTTTCTTCTCAAACAAGGAGAAAACTGATCAGAGATGCAGCCAAGAGGTCCATGATCACTCTGGATGAACTGCAGAGATCTACAGCTGAGGTGGGAGAGTCTGTCCATAGGACAACAATCAGTTGTACACTGCACAAATCTGGCCTTTAAGGAAGAGTGGCAAGAAGAAAGCCATTTCTCAAAGATATCCATAAAAAGACTCGTTTAAAGTTTGCCACAAGCCACCTGGGAGACACACCAAACATGTGGAAGAAGGTGCTCTGGTCAGATGAAACCAAAATTGAACTTTTTGGCCACAATGCAAAACGATATGTTTGGCGTAAAAGCAACACAGCTCGTCACCCTGAACACACCATCCCCACTGTCAAACATGGTGGTGGCAGCATCATGGTTTGAGCCTTATTTTTTTCATCAGGGACAGGGAAGATGGTTAAAATTGACGGGAAGATGGATGCAGCCAAATACAGGAACATTCTGGAAGAAAACCTGTTGGTATCTGCACAAGACCTCAGACTGGGACGGAGATTTATCTTCCAACAGGACAATGATCCAAAACATAAAGCCAAATCTACAATGGAATGGTTCAAAAATAAACGTATCCAGGTGCTAGAATGGCCAAGTCAAATTCCAGACCTGAATCCAATCGAGAATCTGTGGAAAGAGCTGAAGACTGCTGTTCACAAACACTCTCCATCCAACCTCACTGAGCTCGAGCTGTTTTGCAAGGAAGAATAGGCAAGAATGTCAGTCTCTCGATGTGCAAAACTGATAGAAACATACACCAAGCGACTTGCAGCTGTAATTGGAGCAAAAGGTGGTGCTACAAAGTATTAACGCAAGGGGGCCGAATAATATTGCACGCCCCACTTTTCAGTTTTTTATTTGTTAAAAAAGTTGAAATTATCCAATAAATTTTGTTCCACTGCACGATTGTGTCCCACTTGTTGTTGACTCTTGACAAAAAATTAAAATTTTATATCTTTATGTTTGAAGCCTGAAATGTGGCGAAAGGTTGCAAGGTTCAAGGGGGCCGAATACTTTTGCAAGGCACTGTACATATTGCCATATTTTTTTCTTATTGATATAACCAGTAAATGATTATTGCTTGCTATACTAGGTTGTAGTATAATGTTTAAGTGTTACAAAGAGTAAAGAGGGTCGGGATGACAACTGCCTTGCTTCATGGCCATCATTGCGTAACTAGACCTTCCGGGACATCTTCAGCACCTGGCGTCTGGACTTTCGTCTAGACCTTCGAGGACAATTTTCCATTCGAGGACATCTTCCTTGGCCGTAGCGTTGCATAACTGAAGTGTCTGGGTCATTCTGACCATTTTTTACCTGTGCCTTTGCTTACACACGTGTATTTAGTTAGTTCCACCTACATGCTCACACATAGCCAACCAAAATCACATGGGTGTCTCCAGCTTGCTTTCCCCCTCCCTTCAGGGCGGCAGCCTTCTGTGTTAGGGCAAACCCCTAATAAAAAGAGCAAAGAGGTTTTTTTTTTCCTTAGATCAATTTTGGTGACTATACAGCGTAATCTAGCATTCCTCTGTCTAGTCCCTCTTTGCTCTCCTTGGCCAAGAAAACTGAGTGTCTTCTCTCCTTATTCTTGGGTAATTTTACAAATGTCTACCTAAGGGTCTATTTTTGAACTTGACAAGTGGCGTTGTAATGGTTTGTTTTTAAAGTGTTTGCATTTGGTTTTATTGATTTGGGTGGATACACTGCCCTCTAGTGGCAACAGTGAATATGACCTGACTTATTGAACATGGCTGAATACAGTTGCTTCTTGTTAAGACCAACATAAGGTAAGTTTTCGTTTGAGCTAATGTTATTTATGCATTTGAAATTTGGTTTATAGTTATATTTAGCTGTTTTTGGAGGGAATATGTGTTTGAACGATTTGTAAAGAGCATTGTAAAAAAAAAAATGTTAGCATTTTATAGCATTTAAGCTAGTTGACTTTTGCTATGCAAGTTAGTCAACTCTTTAGTTGTACTTAGATCCTCATTTATTTATTTTAGGGCTGTCAAAATTATCGCGTTAACGGGCGGTAACTAATTTTTAAAAACTAATCACGTTAAAATATTTGACGCAATTAACGCACATGCTCCGCTCAAACAGATTAAAATGACAGCACAGGCTCATGTGCACTTGTTACTTGTGTTTTTTGGAGTTTTGTCGCCCTCTGCTGGCGCTTGGGTGCGTCGATTTTATGGGTTCAGCACCATGAGAATTGTGTAATTATTGACATCAACAATGGCGAGCTACTAGTTTATTTTTTGACTGAAAATTTATAAATATTATTAAAACGAAAACATTAAGAGGGGTTTTAATTATGGCTGTCAAAATTATCGCGTTAACGGGCGGTAATTAATTTTTTAAATTAATCACGTTAAAATATTTGATGCAATTAACGCACATGCCCCGCTCAAACAGATTAAAATGACAGCACAGTAAAATGTCATCTTGTTAATTGTGTTTTTTGGAGTTTTGTCGCCCTTTGCTGGCGCTTGGGTGCGACTGATTTTATAGGCTTCAGCACCCATGAGCATTGTGTAAGTAATTATTGACATCAACAATGGCGGGCTACTAGTTTATTTTTTGATTTAAAATTTTACAAATTTTATTAAAACGAAAACATTAAGAGGGGTTGTAATATAACATTTCTATAACTTGTACTAACATTTATCTTTTAAGAACTACAAGTCTTTCTATCCATGGATTGCTTTAACAGAATGTTAATAATGTTAATGCCATCTTGTTGATTTATTGTTATAATAAACAAATACAGTGCTTATGTACCGTATGTTGAATGTATATATCCATCTTGTGTCTTATCTTTCCATTCCAGCAATAATTTACAGAAAAATATGGCATATTTTATAGATGTTTTGAATTGCAATTAATTGCGATTAAGTAATTTTTAAGGTGTAATTAACTCGATTAAAAATTTTAATCGTTTGACACCCCTAGTTTTAATATACAATTTCTATAACTTGTACTAACAGTTATCTTTTAAGAACTACAAGTCTTTCCATCCATGGATCGTTTTAACACAATTTTAATGTTAATGCCATCTTGTTGATTTATTGTTATAATAAACAAATACAGTACATATGTAGAGTATGTTGAATGTATATATCTGACTTCTATCTTTCCATTCAAACAATAATTTACAAAAAAATATGGCATATTTTATAGATGGTTTGAATTGCGATTAATTACGATTATTTTTTAAGCTGTGATTAACTCGTTTAAAAATTGTAATCATTTGACAGCCCTAATTTATTTATTTATTTTAATACCGTTTGAGGCTAAGATCAGGTATTTAAATGTATTTTTATATGAAAGTGCAATTATGAATATGTTGTTGAATCACTCAGGAATTTATTTTGTATTCGCATTTCGCTCTTTTGAAAGTGCAATCTTGGCAAGCCTTTGTTTTACATCTCCTAAAATTGATTCTTCATTAAATGTTCCTAATCCGATTATTCGATTATTCAAACTAGTTGATAGATTAATAGACTACTAAAATAATCGATAGCTGCAGCCCTACCCAGAATAATTATGAAGTGACACAAAATCAACAGGAAGTAAACCATAACAGCCCTAAAATACTAGTGACCTGAAATCAACAGTGACCTGAAATCCAACAGTTTCTGGACTGCCAAGTAAGTACGTATTGCCATGCAATTCCTAGAGAAATTGCAGTTTCTCGTTTAAAAATACACCCACTACCCACAACATTTAGTACAGTCTAATGATTCCAAAACAGATGCAGGGTCTTCAAAGTAGGATACTGACTTGGACAAAAAAAAACCCCAAAAAACAGTAAAGTAATAAATCATGGGATGTGATGAAACGAACTCACCTCTTTGAGACTGATCTTGCAGTTGTAAATGATGTTTGAACCGTCTCTCTTAAAGTGGGCATGGCCCTTGTCTTTAAGCACAAAGGCAATATCGGCAGGAATGTTCTCAGGTGTCTGGTCGCCCTCCTTGGGGAAGGTGATCTTGGTGCCCTCCTTCCAGCCCTTCTTAATCACAATGTTTAGAATCTTGTCCTCAGTCCTCAAGCTTCTCCCGTCCGGGTTCAACCTACGGCGTGTGATCTTCATGCGCTTGGTGCAGCCGTGGAAGATCTCCTCTAGGGAGACCTTCAGCTCATGAACCACCGGGGGGTCCTGCTGCTTTCGGGCGCCTCCCGGGCAATCCGAGGGTCCGCCCCTCCTCCTTCGGCCTTCTCCCGGGAAGCCGTTTTTCACCCCGCCCGCGAAGCTGAACTGCCTCCCGAAGTGAGCGAAGTGGTCGTCCTCATCCAAGTCGGTCTCTTGCTCACCGTCGTTACTGTGCTCGTTATGGAAGGAGAAGCCGTTGGTGCGGCCGTGGCTTCGGTTGGCACCGAAAAACATATCGAAGGGGTTAGAGCCGCCGAAGAAGGAGGCAAAGG
Organism: Corythoichthys intestinalis; assembly: GCF_030265065.1. Classification (NCBI taxonomy): domain Eukaryota; kingdom Metazoa; phylum Chordata; class Actinopteri; order Syngnathiformes; family Syngnathidae; genus Corythoichthys; species Corythoichthys intestinalis. The sequence continues at coordinate 54,357,693 of NC_080397.1, read as the reverse complement.
TGGCGTGGGGGTCTCCGTGGAAGGTGTAGTGGTGAGTTGAGGTACCGGGAGCGCCTGATGAGCTGACGCCTCCTGTCTTGAAACCTGTGAAAAAGACACATGATCAAGTGTTATCAAGGTATTGGATTGATTAGTAAAAACCTGGCCCTTCTTTATGTGCAGAACACTGATTATAGGTCCATAGTTTGAGGTCCATAAGCAAACTGACATTTCTTGTACTGAAGACTTACCTCTAGAATACAGTATTCTGTCTTTTACAGTGCAATTTGTCAGGGCCCCTAACTCCTCCTTTTTGTGTGTGTGTGTGTGGGGGGGGTGCCTTGATTGCAGGATTTGACAGATAGGTGAGCCTGGGACCAGGTGCAGGTGATCATCATCAACAGCCTACTTAAAGCGGTCCTTGGCCTCACATCATCGCCAGATCAACAACTCAGCTCAACGAGTTTGTGACGCCAGCTTCGGTCAGTTAGGAATCCTGGAAATCTGCTATTTAGCTAATTTTGCTTTTGTTCCCTAGATCCTGTACAACTTGCCTGCCTGAACACCTGCTTGCCCACCTGCTCACCCACCACAAAGGCTCATCTGACTATTTCGACACCTTCGGCCAAAACTGTCAAAAACTGTTGTCACTGCCAGTTTGCCTGTCATCTCTACGCTTGGGTCCCCCTCTACCCCAGAAATGTAACACAATCGACGGTGATAGAAGTCCAATCCAATCCAGCCAATCATTTATAATAAAAATATTAAAACAATGACTCTTAGGTGCTATAGAATTCATCGAAAATACTGGAATGAGAAATTTGAGACACCTTAAGGTTTTATTGTTTGGTTCTTTTTTTAAAATTACTTTAATAGGATTTTAATATTGGTAGCCCGCAGTCACATATAATAGTGCAAACTGTATCTCGGGGTTGACCAATACATGGACTTTTTTCAACATTGACCGATTGACAAAAAAGAAATAAGCCGATAAAAAAAGGATTTTGATCAGGTTGTGGACAACTGTGGCCGCCACTGACTGACGGTTGGACCCCGGAAGGACCCTACAGCAGCTTAACAGCAGCTTCAGGGTTGCCTGTTTTGTAAATATTGTATAATTTATTTTTTAATCTTGTATGAGAGAATATCCAATGTTGGTTTAGCAAATGAAGGAGTTTACTGAGTGGTCCGTATACTCTGATTGTAACTTTTAGCGTTAGCATTCTCTAATTAGCATTGCGAGCATCCTCTTAAACTCTTGTTGACATCTTGTGAGAAAGATGAATAGTAATGAAGTTATGAATCCAGTTGTGGCTAGAGATGTCCCAATCGATCGGGTCCGATCACGTCATTTTCAAAGTATCGGAATCGGGAAAAAAATATCGGCCATGCCTTTTTTTTAACATATTTATATTTTAATTAAATCGTTTTCTTATTGTATTTAACGTTACAGACATAATAAATTACACTCATCCAGAGTCTTTAGTTTAAATATCCCATTAGCGGCGGCAATTAATTAAAAAATGTGTCACATTAAAATATTCAATGCTATTAAAATCTCCGCAGCACGATCCTCTCACTCATTGTCGCACTCAATCTGTAATGACACCGTTTTACCTTTATAGAGAGATAAAAGGCAGCGCAACATGAGTAGAGAGAACTTTGGCAGCCTTTGAAGCCTTTCTTCAATTGGCTAATACCTTGCACTCCCTCTCCCGATGATTAGAAATATCATGGGAAGCAATGTGGGGAATCAAGGTGGCAACAGATCTTTGTCTTTACACATTGTTATTTCCCAAAGCAGAGAAGATATATCCATTGATAGCACAACGCACAGTCATGGTTTTACTTCCCATCATGGTTCCACTCCCATCATGCATTGGGGCATGCCTGCAGTATCATTTACTGAAAGCTCAACAAATACAATAGATGGCAATATTTAGTTACAATACACAAAGTCACAAGTCTTTCTATCCGTGGATCCCTCTCACAGAAAGAATGGTCATAATGTAAATGCCATCTTGAGGATTTATTGTAATAATAAACAAATACAGTAGTTATGTACTGTATGTTGAATGTATATATTCGTCTGAGTTTTATTCATTTTTTTCTTAATGCATTGCCAAAATGTATAGGATCGGGAAAAATTATCGGGAATGATTTGAATAGAATCGGGTGCAAAAAAAAGCAATCGGATCGGGAAATATCGGGATCGGCAGATACTCAAACTAAAATGATCGGGATTGGATTGGGAGCAAAAAAACATGATCGGAACAAACCTAGTTGTGGCCTAACTATAGCATATGACGATTTTGACAATAGGAACACGTTCAAGATGATCAATGAATCATAGATCATTGTAATTTGATTTTTTTTTTTTTTTTACATTAAAACAAGCACATACGTTAAGTGTTGTAGTAGTACCCTTCTGCACATAACACCAAACATCCATGTCAAGATAAATATGCTTTTGAGAACATGATCATTCACTTCCAGTTAAAATGGATTGGTCAATGCCGTCAATGGCAGCCAATGGGTTCATCTTGAATATATTGTATTCTGAAAAACGAATCATATACAGACACAAGTTACACACTTCCACTATCTAGCTTAACATACAACACCCACAAATGCAAACCCCAGAAGTCACTGCTATTCATATCTCATGTATCTTAACCATGTGTCTGTGAGCTTAGCGAGTGACACCCTCAAAAGTCCTGCACTCATGTACAGTATAAGATGCCAAGTTGGTTCAAGAGCTATTTCAACAACAACTACACTGGACTTAAGCCAAAACATCACGGTTTCACAGTATCCCGGAATTGCAATTGTAGCTCGAAAATGTGTTACCTTGAAATATCTGGCTTTTAAAAAAACAAAACTTTTTTTCCATTGAACATTTTTATTTTTCAAAACATATTAGCAAATTGGAACATACGTAGAATTTTAAGTTAAAATAATAACAAAAAACTAGGCCTGCAAGCAGGACTGAACGGGCCCTCGCAGTTTGGCGCAACTCGGACGCCATGCAAACTCGGACGGCATGCAGGTCGGGGTGGTGGCAGACAGCCCCCCTCTACATCTCCCAAGTAATGACAGTTCAAAATATGTGGAGAGAGAAAATGATGACAGTCATAATCACTTTCCTTTTGGACCCTTCTGCTTTACCCAAACCTCAATAATTTTCATCAGCCATCTCAACACGTCTTAAGGCTTCCCTTATGCAGTTTTGAGGTTGATTGATTTTTTTTTCCCTTCGAGGAGGAGTGTGTCCCGTAAAAAAGGGCATTTCCTGTTCCCACTAGGAGGCGCCAGGCACAATTGGTAATATTTCAATCCAGTCCTGTTCAGGCTGGGATACGTTGTATGAGGGAGTTATCAGTCATTATCCGAATTTGGCGTTTAGCCGAAAAAATGGACGACTTTGGCACCTCGCCTAGGTCAGGCCCGAGAATGAAAACACACCATTTTGATAAATTAAGATTTCATATGTCTCATGAACAGTCTCGCCAATTTTGAGGTTGATCAAACTAATTCCCTCCGTGCCAAGGTCTCAAATGTGCACACTGTAAATCGATAAAAATTTCACATTCAATCCAAAATACCAGATTTCCTGTAGGATTTGGAATGTGTGTGCAAGAGACTTTTTGGAGCAGTTTTGCAAAAGGTTTTGACTCTCCGAATTTCATCACTCTATGTTAAAAAAACCTAAATGGAGAGGCCTTTTTGAAAAATTCAAGGGGGCGCCAGTGAGCCATTTTGTTACATTTTTTCGTAACATTGCAAGATTATCGAACGTTATCCAAAGCCGCATGTATGTGCAAATTTTGGTGAGTTTTTATGCATATTCAAGCCTCCAAATGTAAACTCTTACTGTGAACCCATGAAAATTTCACATTCGATCGAAAATACCCGATTTCCTGTTGGATTTGGAATATGGGTGCAAGAGACTTTTTGGAGCAGTTAGGCATAAAGTATCTACTCCCCAAATTTCCTCGCTCTATGTTGAAAAAACCCAATAGGAAAGGCCTTTTTTAAAACTTCTTTCTGTCGCCACTAGTTGGCACTGTAGAGTTGATGCAAATGACCCCTACAAGACCCTTCAGGGTATGACTCTCAACAAGCACGGGAAGTTTGGCGCAAATATGTTGTATAGCTGCCGAGTTATGACTGTTCAAAGTTTTTTGCGAGACAAATTGTTGACTGTCATTTTCACTTTCCTGTTTGGACCCCTCCGCTTCAACGAAACCTCAATATTTTTCATCAGGCACCTGAACACAGGTCTTAAGGCTCCCCTGATGCAGTTTGAGGTCAACAGATTTTTTTCCCTTGGAGGAGGAACTTGTCTCGTTAAAAAAGGCATTTCCTGTTCTCACTAGGGGGCGCTAGGCCTAATGGGTAATATTTCAATGCACTCGTGTCAAGGGTGGGATACCGCACATACATGGCAGATATGAAAAAGATTGAACGTTGTGTCAAGGAATTATTAGTCATTTACTGAATTTGTCATTTTGCCGAAAAAATGGCCGACTTTGGCACCACGCCCAGGTCAGACTCGTGTATGAAAACGCACCATTTTAGAAACTTAAGCTCTCATATGTCTCATGAACAGTCTCACCAATTTTGAAGATGATCATACTAACTCCCTCGGCGAAAAGGTCTCAAATGTGCACCGTGTAAATCGATAAAAAATTCATATTCAATCCAAAATAACCGATTTCCTGTTGGGTTTGGAATATGGGTGCCAATGCTTTTTTGGAGCGGTTTTGGACAAGGTATAGACTCCCCAAATTTCATTGCTCTACGCTGACGCACCCTAATGTTATAAGCCAATTTTAAAATTTCAAGGGGGCGCCACTGAGCCATTTTGTTATATTTTTTTGCAACGTTGCAAAATTATCGAAATTTACAATTTTCCGCACGTATGTGCAAATTTTGGTGACTTTTCGTGCATGTTCAGGCCTCCAAATTGGCTGTTTTCATTTGCCCTGAAAAAAAAAAAAAAAAAAATCCTTTGCAAAACAATAGGGCCTTCGCACGCCTAGTGCTCAGGCCCTAATAAACTGAAATATTCTAAATAAAATTAAAATAAATGCAGTCCTTTAGGTGAGCCTAAGTCCACTGCCACAGGTCAACATTATTACCATCAGAACAAAAATAATTGAATCATTTTCCATAAAAAGCAAGTGTGTATGACTCGCATCATGTTTACATTATATACACCCCCCCCACACACACACACACACACACTGTTTCTCAACACAGACAGTTGCCAGAGAGAAAAACAATCACGTTTTACCACTGCTAGACACACTAAACACGCTGGAGTTAACTCTTGTAGCTGGTGGCTAACGTTCATGACAGCGTTTACTAACCTTTAATTTTGCATAAATGCAAAATCATATTGGAGGTATTGCCTCCTCGGCAGCCACCCTCCGCAAACATGTTTTACATGTCGGTTGGCTCTCCTTCTCTAAGCCGCGGCCGCCTGTAACCTTTTTCTAGGCGAAGTATTCCCATTACAGCAATTTCGTTTTCTCCGATGGCGGAAAAAGTTCAGGAGTTTCATCTCCTCCAGCCATGGTGTAGCACAGCTGACTCACTGACACTGAGCAACAACCCGTGGGGGAGGGTTGAGCCTTGCAATTGCAAGTGAGGCATTTCTCCCCGCATTTTTGGGACATAAAAAAATAACAATACCGTAGGGACGGTATGACCGAAAATTTTTGCTGTTTTGAAACCATAAAGTTTTCATACCACGATATACATTGAAACCGGTAATCGGCACATGTCTAGTGTAGGCGTCCATAAGTTATTAGGTATTTTTTTATGTCCCAAAAATGCAGTGAGAAATCCCTCGCCTACAGCTGCAAGGCTCAACCCTCCCCCACCGGTTGTTGCTCAGTGTCAGTAAGTCAGCTGTGCTACACGATGGCTGGAGGAGGTGAAACTCCTGAACTTTTCCCCACATCGAAGAAAACGAAATCGCTGGTATGGGAATACTTTGGCTACAGAAAAGTTCAAGATGGCCGCGGCTTACAGGAGGAGGATCAACCGACATGTAAAACATGTTTGTAGAGGGTGGCTGCTGAGGAAGCAATACCTCCAGCATGATTTCACATTTATACAAAATTAAAGTTTAGTAAACAATATCATAAACGTTTCCCACCATTTTCCCACCAGCGTGTTTAGTGTGTCTAGCCACAGGTCTAGCGATGGTAAAACAAGTGGTGTTTTTTTTCTCTCTGACAACTGTCTGTGGTGAGAAAGCGAGTGTGTGTATAAATTAACAGCTGTGGCTGTGGGTTTCGCTCACCTAAAGAACTGCATTTATTTTAATGTTATTTAGAATACTTCAGTTATTTTTTGTTGTATTTTTAATTTATTTTAACTTAACATAATACTTATGTTTCAATTTGCTAATATTTTTGGAAAAAAAAAATCTTTTTTTTTTCTTTTTTAAAAACCTTTTAACATTACACTTATGTTTCAATTTGCTAATGTTTTTGAAAAATAAAAATCTTTTTTTTTTTTTTTTTTTTTTTAAACCTGTCCTGTTCAGCTGTTTGACACGGAGAATGGAAGTCTAAGTGCCCAGTGTTTCACATTGGAGTATGAAATACTCCCATTGTGATCATTCAACATACCTCGTTTATTATGACAAAGCAGCGAACAGGAAGGGGTTATGGGGGAACAGAAGAAAAGGAACACAAGAGAAGAAAGAAAAGAAACACAAACAACAACAAGAAATACATTGAACGTCTACACTAACTACTAATATGTTGATGCTAGATGTATTTCTGGTTGACACCATGTGGGGGGCCTGTTGACCAGGGAAAGAGGGGGACAGGGGTGGGGGAGTCTATAAACTAAGTGATTGAAAGGGGTAGAGTGTACACAAATCAGATCTGTGGTCTAGAACCCAGTGTGAATCCCTTCTGGGTGTGAGCCCGTTGGCGACCGACCCTACACCGCCCCATCGCCAATCTCGGCACAGGGACCCCCCACCCTAGTGCGCCCTATAACATCCAGCTGCATGTGGGCGACAGCCACACAGACGAGCGGAGACGCCACGCGGGCGCCAACCCAGGGCCACGGCCCCCACCCAGCCAACCCGGGGAGGGAGGGCGAGTATGGGGGGTGTCATTGCAGTCCATTCCTTCTCCCGCAGCCCAGCAAAATAAAAATAAAAATCCTGTCCAATTGATTTTTTTTAAAAACCCAGATATCTCAAAGTTACACATTTTAGAGCTATAATTGCAATAACGTGATACCATGAAACTGAGATATTTTTGCCTAAGGTTATGACACTCATACTGGCTCATGTCTACTCTACACTGGACAGAGCTCTTGTAACTCTTACCTTCCTCCCCTAGCTGGTCATAGACGAGCCTCTTCTTTGGGTCGCCGAGCACCTCGTACGCCTCGGCGATCTCCTTGAACTTTTCCTCGGCGTTGGCCTCCGTGTTCTTGTCAGGGTGGAAGCGCAAGGCCATACGACGATAGGCCTTCTTGATCTCCTCTTCGTTGGAGCCCTTGGGGATGCCCAGTGTTTTGTAGTAGTCTTTCCCCATGGTCGCACACACTTATGAGCCCCTCTTCCACTCACGCTGTGGCTGAATAATAGATTTGAAATTTATTCAGCTTTATAATACATTGCAAGGTGAGATGAGGACAACCACACAGTGAATGTTGAGCCACAGGGAGTGCATTCAAGGACTCCGAGTCTACAGAGTGGACAAAGAGAAGACTATAGTGTTGCCACGGCAACCTTGCGGATGCTGATGTAGTCAAGCCAGGTATAGTGACCAGGAATCCCCATCACCTGCTTTGTCAAAGGGCTTCTCCCAACTAACTCAGCATCCACAGCACATGAACAATTGTAATCATTAGTAACAAATCTACACAATGTATGAATGAATGGCAGCTATTGCATCCTGCATGACTTCCACTGCAGTGGGCACAAGGACCAAAATGTCCGATTTAGTAAAAAAGTATCACACACAGAAACAATATTATCCAATCATTATAATATTATATTAATTATTTTTTTCGAGTGGGAAACCCCTGATGATGCTAGCGCTAATAACGCGCGTTGATGCGTTCACAAACACACTGCATAGCACGGAAAAGCGAAATAAATAGAAGAATACGTAAAGAACTCGTACCGAAAAGAGACGAGGTAACGGCTGTTCACATCACCATGGTTCGGGCGTCTTCCTGTGCTCAAGCCCGGCTTTCTGTTCCTCTTCTCCGGTGTGCTGTACTTGAACCGCCGGTTCCGTTTCCAGTGACGTCAAGATAGAAAATAACGTGTGAGCCGACCGGAGTGGAAGACCTCGACACACAAACCCACGTCAGCGGTAATTTGTTTTAAAATAACTCTTACCGAGTGTTTAATTTGGAGTCAACCCCCACAGCTGTCCAGAGCCAACCAACCCCCCCTCAAATGAAACACCCCCAAGAGTGGATAAAGCGGCTTAAATACAGTATTGTACAATCAATTTCACTGAGTCATTTCCTTATCTTGTCTGTGAGTCCAAATTCTGCTTCTGACTTTGTGTGGTGGAGATGTGCTTTTAACTATCATGCTTGAGGAGGAAGCCCACCCCTAAACAGGTTGTGCCCACCTACAATGTGCCTGTCCTGGAGGGAGTCTCTCAACACCACTAGGGGCGCTGGAAGTCACTCACAGCAGGGGGTGCTGAGGATCTTACTTTGTTTTTTCCCATCCAAAAACAGTCGTTTCAGTCCAATTTTGTCATGCTGGCGCTTTTTCCCCATACAAGGCGTGCACAATGGCAGTACACACGCATACTGGACAGTTTACGTACTACTACTAGGCTACTACAAAGTGTTCTATTTCACCCACAGTGTGTGTTAGAGTTTTTGTATTGGAAACAAAAGCGCCAGTGTATTACAATGTAAAACCCGCAGTGACACACAAATCTGGGCACCGAGATAGCAGACCAACATAAAATAAACGTTGATTTTCCATCAAAATCATCAGTAGGGTTGACATAGAAATTTTCGACATCAAGTGACGTTGAAACAACGTTGTTCTATGGTATGTCAGGCGATGGTTGGGTTAACATTGTTTTATAGTTGATGAACTAATGTTGACAAATACCCATAAGCGGATTGTAAGGGGGGGCCTGGCCCCCCTGGTGGCCGAAAAGTATCATTGCATGTAATTAAGTTTCCTATATATATATATATATATATATATATATATATATATATATATATATATATACTGTATATAAAATTTGTAAAGCAATAAAACCGCAACAAAAATGAATGAAATTAACAAAAAAACATTTTTATAATAGGTCGAAATTATTTTTCGAGCACCTTAGACAGTCATTTGCTTTGCATATAATATATATATATATATATATATATATATATATATATATATATATATATATATATATATATATATATATATATATATATATATATATATATATATATATATATATATTATTACATATTATTAGCAAATTTGTATTTATTGTGTATGTTAATATAATTTATATGTTCAAATATTTCAATTTAAATGAGCTAATAAAATCCAGACATGTATTCTGGAAGTTTTCAAAATGTTTCTTTAGTAATTTTTGAAAACACATGTTTGAATCGAACGGTGTATCACCTGAGCCAATACACATGAAAGTTACTATAAATTAGGGCTGTCAAACATTTAAAATTTTTAATCGAGTTAATCACAGCTTGAAAATTAAGTAATTAATCTCAATTCAAACCATCTATAAAATATGCCATATTTTTCTGTAAATTATTGTTGGAATGGAAAGAAAAGACAAAAGATGAATATATACATTCAACGTAATGTACATAAGTACTGTATTTGTTTATTATAACAATTAATCAACAAGATGGCATTAACATTAACATTCTGTTAAAGCGATCCATGGATAGAAAGACTTGTAGTTCTTAAAAGATAAATGTTAGTACAAGTTATAGAAATTTTATATTAAAACCCCTCTTAATGTTTTCGTTTTAATACAATTTGTAAAATTTTCAATCAAAAAATAAACTAGTAGCGTGCCATTGTTGATATCAAGTATTACACAATTCTCTTGGTGCTTAAGCCCATAAAATCAGTCGCACCCAAGCTCCAGCTGAGGGCGACAAAACACAAAAAAACACAAGTAACATGTGGACATTACATCGTGCTGTCAATTTAATCT